>NC_050472.1:14150859-14450859 GCF_013373865.1 Monomorium pharaonis | reverse complement strand
ATTATATATAGAAATCTAAGCTCTGGATAATTTTTTGCGAAAGAAAAAATTGACTCAGAATATTACTAAGAATACGTCTATGCAAGGACATATAGTTATTTTGAATCACCCTGTATATGTAATTTTGAACAATATATAACACATATCCATTCGCGATTAACACTTGGTGTACTTGTCGGTAAATATAGATCAGGGGAGCCCGTCCCGATGACCTTGGCCTTGACATATGTTGTCAAGATTACTCTCCTAAGTGACCTTCAAAAGATTTTAGCCGTCACTCGTGATTCGTTAAAAAGTTATTAACAAAAAAGTTGCAAAAATATTTAATTACTTAATTACAAATAATAATTACTAAAATTACAATTTTTTTACAATTGAAATCGTATAACATTATACACGCATGAGAGGAAGAGGAAGAGAGACATTTGAACGTACGCACGCATAAGAGACTGAGATATTAAAAACCGATTTTTAATAAACAAAGTTATATACCACACAACACGTACGAACGCACACACACACACACACACACACGCGCGCGCGCGCACACATCCAAGGAAGGTTTGGAGTCGCAAAATACCGTGGAACTGACGAGCCACGGGGTCCTTATCCTTGAGGGAAACATCCCCCCCCCTACACACACACAAAACTTTTCAGAGCTCCATGATGTGCAAATTCCGATCGCGCAACCTCCCCGTGGTGCACATTGGGTAACGCTAATTCCGACGGTAAAACCTTTTAATAAGAAATAGTCAGATGAAAGTCGTCTATTTTTATTAGATATCGCAGTTCCTGGAACTGATACAGCCCAATGAACTTTTTCTACTTGGTAAAATCGAATATCAAAATTCCCTAATGGGGGACCCATTGAGTAGTTCGCGTAACTACTCAGATTTGCTTGTATTAATGTGAGTCCGGAGTAGTAAAATTCCGTGGTAAGTCAGCTACGCAACATACATGCACATGTACGTCGAACGCTTACAATTCGAGGACGGTTTCGAGCTTTAAAATAAAGACTAACCATAGTTGTTAGCGAAACCCGGAATTTTTATTCTTGCAATAGTTAAAATTGAGCATTGTTAAAAATTCAAAATTGAATATCTCAGCACCTAATGCAGCTAGCAAAATTTTCCAAGAAGCATTTTCAAGATTCGGATTGCCACTTTAAAAAATTTTATATTGCAGTGATGTGTGATACGTTTTTTCAAAATGGCGTATGACAAAGCGAAAACGCGAAATTGAAAAATATTGGTCCGAGTTTGCGACGATCCATGGCGTGAGACAAGTGTCGCAACTTAATGGGATAAAAAGCATGCGATAGTACAGAGTTTCCCCTTCAAAATGCTTTTTCACTCGTCTCGATATGATGATTTTTTGCTGAGATATGCGCATTTGAATAAAAAGGCAGTTTTTTACGAAAAATCATCGTATCGAGACAAGTAAAAAAGCATTTTGAAGGGGAAATTGGATAAAAAGCATGCGATAGAACACTATCGCATGCTTTTTATTCAATTAAGTTGCGATACTTGCCTCACGCCATGGATCGTCGCAAACTCGGACCACTATTTTTCAGTTTCGCATGCTCTCGCTTTGTCATATGCCATTTTGAAAAAAATTATTATGCAAAATTTTAATGAATCGATTCTTAAAGTAGACATTTGAAGCTTTAATTTCTTTTTTTAAAAACCTTCCTATCTTTATTACTCGCGTAGTTATCGTTGTTGGAAGTTTAGTAAAGCGATTTTTTGACAAATTTTAGGTGTACCGCTTTTTTTTCGACTGAGTGTATATGAATGGATTTTTAAAGCTTTTTAATTTTTGTCTTTACAAAATGTGCAAAAAAGGGGGTGGAGGTGAGGGTAAATTAAAAATTTGAAATTTTTGAAAAATATGAATACACTATTGTAAAGAGTATAAAACGCCATAAAACTTTTGTATAGAACATTGTTTCATAAACCTTATATTTTCAAAGATATTTTCCAAAAATGAAAAAATGCGTTATTTTCGAGGAATGGTTTTAACCCCTAAACGCCGAGATACGCCGCTAAAAAAAATATGGGTCTAATATTTTTTTATGTTCTACTATCCAAAGCGCATTAAAATCGGTGAGGGACACTTCCGTCAGTTCCCTTGTTAGTCATGTTAATTGCCAACTAAGTACTACTGTCGATCAAGTGTACTGTCGATCAAGTAATGTCCGTCAAGTGAACAGTCGATCAAATGATTGTCGGTTAAATAAATGCGATCGATTAAAGATATTGCTTTTTTGTAAAACAATTTATTAATTGAAGAGTACATACAATTGTCGCCTTTCTATTTTTTTTTAATTTTAAAACATTGTATTCTAATTTTAATTTTTTAGTTTTATAAACATATTAAAATAATATTTTGTTTTAAGTGGACATAGACATATTATACTGCGAGGTTTCAGAATACTTTAAACTTAAAACATTCCTGTAATGTTATAGTATTTGTAGTAGTATACTTTATGTAGGAGTAATGTAGGAAAGAAAATTAATAAATAAATTTATGTAATAACATTCATTTTCTTGTAAAGTGTTACAGCAAAAAACAAGAGATATCTTGAAACGTTAGGTATAACACATTTATTGAATGCTGCTGAAGGAAAAAGATTTGGATTTGTAAATACAACTAATAGTTACTACGCAGATACAGCAATAAAATATTTTGGCTTGCCAATTCAAGATTTACCTATTGAAGACATTAGTAAACATTTTTATACAGCAGCAAATTTTATTGATGAGGCAGTATCTACAAAAGGTAATTAAACTGCATTTTTGTATTTTCTGATTCATTAAACGTGATATCACCTAGATATATTTTTTTTTCTCTTGTTTAAATATAAAAAATTTAAGAGATATTTTTTAGTCTATTTTATAAGAAAACATGATTCTGTATTTGGTTTTTACAATACACATTGTCAAAATTGAGAAAAAACTTCAAAAATCTAAAAAATGCTTATTCAAATTTAATGTGCGTACATGTAGAATTGGTATATTATATTGTGTAATAAGTGCGGAAAATTGACTATTTTTCACAAGGGTGAACGCATTCGTAGGAGATAGTTAATCCGCACAAGTTGCACTATTTTTTGTTATAAATGCGTGGAAAATGCGGAGGCAAGAAGAAATTCAGGATGGAAGACGGGGAGTTTGCGGAGCTCTCGCAAATGAAAAAAACTTTACTTCTATATAATTTATTACTAACTAATTAATCAATGTATCGACTTCTTTTACACGATTTTGATATAATGTAATGTTTGATCTTGTATCCTTGAGTGACATGAATTGTCTTTATCTAAATCACACGAGGCATTCTTGTTTAATTTTTTTGATTAAAAATTATTAAATACTAAATTATAAAAATATAGTGACAGCTAACATCCTAATTTTTCGAAGAAAAAACCCCCCAAAATTTCTTTACAATTTGAAGCACTTAGATACCAATTAATTGCATTTTAATTTCGTTTTTTATTTTATTTTTTGTGCTTGTACATCAATTATTTAAGGTTTTTTATATCGGTTTTCTTTAAGTCATGTATTCAAACTTCGAAAAATGAATAAAAAATAATTTTATAGCGGTTACAACAATCTTAAAATTGTTAGAACCTCAAATTTTGTACTGTAAGATGCAATATCTCCGAATTCATGTCTCAATCCCAATATGTACTTAATTAAAATTACCGAAATTATATATTTTAAATATCATACCTATATAAAGTTTTTCAGAAACTTAGGTGAT
The DNA here is from genome assembly GCF_013373865.1 of Monomorium pharaonis. NCBI lineage: Eukaryota > Metazoa > Arthropoda > Insecta > Hymenoptera > Formicidae > Monomorium > Monomorium pharaonis. The sequence goes on along the minus strand of NC_050472.1, from coordinate 14,447,097 downwards.
TGGGGTAAATCAATAACAAGGTGAATTACAACAAACATTCTACAAATACACCAAATTCCATACAAAATCTAGAACTTGAGATTCTCCGAATTAAAGCGCTGTTTTAATAAGTGGTTTTAAAAAATTATGAGAATTTTTATGGAGACTATTTCTATGAAATTTGAATCATTTCTGTGAGGGGCAGATAAACGGCCTAATAGACTCTCTTTCTTTTACAAAAATTCTTTTATTGATGTTTTCATGTTTTTTATACGATTAGCTGCACGTTTTCAAGTTAAATTAAAAAAAATTAAAATTAAAATAGGTTTTCCAATTTTATTTAATTCAAAAGCAACTAAAAACACATGAAACAATTTTTACACACTTATATTTTGAAAGCAAAACAATTTAGGGCATATGTTTATACAACTTTTTGCATAAAATAAGCTAATAAATATCTTCTTAAATTTTTTGCATTTACTTAAGAATTAACCTGTATAAAATAATATCCTATTTTAAATATCCTATTATTTATTATTATATATAAAATAAAATTCATATTTTGTAGGTAAAATATTCGTGCACTGCATGCAAGGTGTATCTCGCAGTGCTACATGTGTTCTCGCATATTTGATGATAAAGAAAAATATGTCAGCAGTTGACGCTATACACTTAATTCGTACAAATCGAGATGTTCACCCAAATAGAGGTTTTCTTTGTCAGTTAGCACAATTGGATAATAAATTATATAGACAGCGTTTGCAACATAGTTTGACATTTCCAAAATATTAGTGAAATAATTTTATTATAAAATATTTCTTATAATAAATGAGAATTAAATAACGTGTGTAGTACAATAAATAATATGTGCACATATGTGTGTGAATACCGTTATATCAATTATGATTGATGAAAATTGATTGAAAGTCAATAATGTAAAAAATTTGTAAGGATTAAATAAACCTACTAAACAAAATTTCGTTTTAGTAACATTGCAATAACGTAACATTTAAACTATGTGACCTTTTCCGTATCATTTCAGAGACATTTATGTACTCTCGTCACAACCAGAAATGTCCTCACGCATTTACTCTTTATATGTAACGTTTGTGAAATGTTTGTAAAATATATATAAAAGGTCAGTGAAAAATTCATTTGCAACATTTGTGAAACGTTTGATAAACTTATATAAACTGTTATTATAAAGTTCGTGCACAACGTTCCACACGTAACGTTTTTTAAACTTTGCTAAACATACACTGAAAAAAAAATTTACTAGATTGGAATAAATATTTTTTCAAATAGTACCAAGCAGAAGTTTTGTAAAAAATAAATAATATTTATTTTAAATAAGATATTATTTTCTATAATTTATAAAATGTATTATACATTTTCTAGATTGATAGATAGAAAATGCATGATGTAAGAAGATAAGGTGTTTTATTGCGCATAATGGCGGGTCAAATATTGAGTAGCCAATCAAAGTGTTGCCTAAAATGTAGCGTCAAATTCAAATCTAGCATTAATACAATATGAACAAAATTTGTAAGAATGTGAAAAATACAAATAAAATAAATAGTTTTTTTTTTTAAACAAAACCATATAATAAAAAAATATATAAGTATAAAATAAAATAATAAACTTAATAATAAATATAACAAATAAATAGTTAAAAATTGACTGCAAATTAGTAAAAAAATATTATAAAATGAGAAAGTACACAAATAATGTAAATTAGTATTGCAACCGAAAACTAATAGTCGTATTTCTAGTTTAACTCTGTATTTAATATCAGTTTAACACATGATTGTTGTAGTGTTTTAACATAAACCTAACATTAAATAGTAATATTATTACAATATATAATAATAATGATAATATTAAATATAAAAATAATATGTGAAGGTCGTTCTGACAATAAGTTTTAAATACCGTGTTATTCACAAAAGTAGATGTGGATAGATAGATCAGTGCGATATAATCTCACTTCGATTGATACTTGATTGGGAGCATGGCTGGAAGACATATTGCTTTTTACATTTTGGGCAAATCTCTGATTGGTCGATACTGCGCATCTCGGGAACACCTTATCTTCTTACACCATGAGAAAATGTATAATACTGTTGCATCCTGGGCGGGGGGGGGGGGGGGTGCGAGGGCCGAGTGGGAGCCGTTCCCCCAGGAGCGTAGCTAGCGAGAGTGAACCCCCTTTAGAGGGAATCTCGCGGAAAGAGGAGGGGAGGGGGGAGAAAGTAAGATTTCGAAAATACATATGTGTATATGTATATGTATATTTATATCAATATATTATTTACATGTATGATTAGATTTCTTGGACTCCTGAGCGCACTTTTCATGGAGAGGTTTGTAATACCTTTTATAAACAGCTTTTGACCGCGGTGTTGCATGACCGGCAAGGATCAGTTTCAAGGGGGATGCCGTTAGAATCTCGTCAGCAGTAATTCTGGGTAATCGGCGCGGGGGTGGCCGGACTTGCCGCTCGTCGTAGTGGTCTCGTGGGAGCTCTGACCGGGGCTACGTCTCCTGCTGGAAGTGGCCCGGATTGAGGACGCGGATTGCGGGCCGCGAGTGGATCCAATGGAGCGGAAGGAAGTAGCACCGGGCCGCTGTCGGGCGCCCCGTTGTCCGTGGCGGAGGCGTCAGGTCGAAGGGCCCGGGCGACCAGTGTCGTCTGGGCGACGACTCAGGGAAAAGTGGCCATTCGAAAGTTCGAGGATCGAACTTCCCGGCCTCTATGAGGCGCCACTTGAGTCTTTTAAGCTAGCGTTTTCGCCCTCCTTGTCGAGATCGCAGCATAATGTACTACGGTGAAATTAAATGTGCTTGTTATAAGGGTACCCATGGTTATGATGCGTAGCGCGCGCCAGGCAGCTTTTCAGAAACTCAAAAGAAAAAAAAAAGGTTTTTATCTAGAGACACGACCAGGTTGCCGATTAAGGATTTATTTTTGTCCTGAGGGATTTCTCCGTTCAAGTCTCTCTTTCTTTTTCTTTGTCGATTTGATATAAAGAGGACGCGAGGATTGTAGAGGCTTTAGGAGGTTTTATTCCGTCCCGAAAGAATCGCGATATTTCTACTGAATTGTGTTAGGCTCGGGGTTGAGCGGATCTACGCAAGTTGTCATTGGAGGGGTTCGTGGGTAAAAAGCGCTCTGACAGGCAAGCCCACTGCCCACGGGATGAGAGGGATTGTGAGGTGAAGCGTCCTGACAGGCAAGCCCGCTGTCCAAGGGACGAAAAGTAGATTCGGCAGAGATCGACCCAAACCCCCCTCTCCCTCCAATTATGTAGTTCGACTGCGTAAGACTCGTGGGTAATCGACACGATGTTCGTACGCGACCAGGCGTATCTGTATATTTGGAGTATGTATGAACAAATATACACACACGCATATATATATATATATATATATATATATATATATATATATATGCATCCCACACAGCACGAGAGTTTCCGGGGAGCTCACAAAATTTTTTATAAGCTTCATTTAAGCTTTAAAAGAACTCGCACGAAGCTCTCCGGAAGCTCCTATGTCCGCTTTTGAGAGCTCCCTGAGAGCTTCATTTAAGCTCGCAGGGAGTTCAGAAATCATGTTTTAAGAACTCCCTGCGAGCTTCAAAATAATTCCCGTGAAGCTTCCATATAAGCTCTCTGGTAGCTTCATCTAAGCTCGCAAAGAGTTCAAAAATCATGTTTTAAGAGTTCTCTGCGAGCTTCAAAGTAATTCCCGGGAAGCTTTTATATAAGCTCCCTACAAGCTTCATCTAAGCTTGCAAGGAGTTCAGAAATTATGTTTTAAGAGCTCCTTGCGAGCTTTAAAATAGTTCTCGGGAAATTTCCATATAAGCTTCCCGGGAGCTCTCATGTCCGCTTTTGGGAGCTCTCTGAGAGCTTCATTTAAGCTCACAGGGAGTTCAGAAGTCATATTTTAAGAGCTCCCTGCGAGTTAAAGTAATTCCCGGAAAGCTTCCATATAAGCTTACCGGGAGCTCGTATGTCTACTAATTGCGAGCTCCTTGGAAGCAGCGATTATGGGTCACAACAGACCCGTATTCATAATCCTCATTTCTCAAAATTAGTCTGTCTTCTGTAAAAGATAGTATGGCAACATGTACATTTAAGAGTATATTTAAGAGAAAAACAGATTTCAGGACGAAAACAGTATTTAAGGCAGAATGTTTGTATATTAAAATGTAAGATAAATTAATATTACGTACTCTTTTTATCTAAAGTTCCGCTCCACTATAAGTTCGACAATCTTCTTCTTCTTTGCTCTTTGGGTTGCCGTCCCTCCAGGGACAAAGTACCACACTTTTAGTTTGACAATCTTGAGTCTCGAGTGTCTCAACAAACTTCTTTGTTAGCTTGTTTTGTTAGGTCCAACGAGAGCTCAGCAACATTAACTCCCTGGGAGTTTGTTTTGTCAAATTTTGTAAGCTCTTTGGGAGCTTCGCAAAATAAACTTCTTGGGAACTTGTTTTGTCGAATTTTATTAGCTTCCCAAAAGCTCAAAAATATGAACTTTCTGAGAGCTTGTTTTGTTGAATTTTGTAAGCTCCTTGGAAGCTCAGCAAAATGAACTCCCTGAAAGCTTGTTTTGTTGAATTTTGTAGGCTTCTCGGGAGCTCAGCAAAATGAACTCCCTGGGAGCTTAATCGGAACTTTGTGCTATGTGCGCTGATATGCGCGATAGTTATTTCCGGTAACTTTAGAGAAAGAAGTACTAAAAAGTCTGTTTCTCTCTCGCACCTCTTCCGGACCACCGTTTTCTATACACAAACTGTAGGCAATTGCCGGTCTATATCTATAAGGTCTATGGTCTTTGCATGGGTGCCATTTTGGAGTCATGAAATATGTGTGTGTGTTGTATGAGAAGTGTGAATAAGGGGAGCGTCCCAGATGGGCACAGTAATAAACTGACACAGCAGGCTGAATGAAACGGACACAGACCAAATGCGCACGGACCAAATGCGCACAAACCAAATGTGCACGGACCAAATGCGCACAAACCAAATGCGCACGGACCAAATGCGTACAGATCAAACGGACACAGTAACCAACAGACTTTCCACATGGGTTGCGACTTTTTGGGCACCTCTACCGATGGAGGGGTGCGGGAGGGGAACGAAGCCCCCTCTTGCACCCGCCCCGTGTGTGTGTGCGTGCGTGCGTGCGTGCGTGCGTGCGTGCGTGCGCGCGCGCGTGTGTATATAAGGCGATTTTTGGCGATCTTGCACGCTTTTCTGTCTTTTGGAGGACAAAGTTTTCTTTTCTCTTTTGGAGTTCAATCGTCGGGGTGGATTGATCCCTTATTTTTGGCGACCGTTTGGTACACGTACCGAATGGTTTGTTTATGTCGCCATGCCCCGACATGCTTCTTCTCCAACGCACTCCAATACGTTGATTCTGATAACGCCAACCTATTAGAATGCGTTGGAGTAGAAGCATGTCGAGGCATGGCGACGCGAACAAACATTCGGTACATGTACCAAACAATCGCAAAAAATAAGGGATCAAGCCACTCCCACGATTGAGCTCCAAAAGAGAAAAGAAAACTTTGTCCCCCAAAAGACAGAAAACCAACGGGCAAGAGAAGATCGCCAAAAATCGCATATAATAGAAAGAATAATGAACGTAGCGGGTAAACAAAAGGAAATGTTATTAATTTTATTAAATATTATTTTAAAAAAAAATCCGGTGTTAGTAAGAGGACGAACAGATAGAAAAACAGAAAGTCGAAGAAAATGATGAGTTGGAAAAGAATGTTATTAGACAAAAAATATAATAAAAATAACGTAATAACAATATAACTTTTAGGTTGAGTATTGGGATAATATTGCTAACATAATTAATGCAGCTGCAGAAGGACCCCGAAAAAACGGGAAGAAAGGGGCAAAGGTTTGTATATACGTTTCATCTTATTTAATTTTTTAACATTAAATTTAAATTAATCTATTTTAATCTTGTTTTTTAATACTAGGGAAAATGCGTTTACGCATTCCTCCGCCGATGGGGAATCGGCAGAGGATATGTGGGACTCGGGGAATCCAGAAGAAACTCCTCAATACCCACTAAAAACCCTAGTATGGCTGTCTACCGGTGCTATAGGCCGGGAAACGGGATCACACAAGGTATTCCAGCCTCCTGGCCACCGCACCGTTGCCCTCCCCTTTCTCAAACTCCCTGAAGGGGAGGAGGGTGGGGAGGGCCCTGCTCGAGACTAGCCATTGGGACTTCTCTTTGTGGAGAAGTTCGGCGAGCCCGCGTCGCCCTGACTCGGCGGGAAATGCGCGGCCACGTCGTATTCCCCGCCTCCATCTCGGGACCGATTTGCCTTTACGGCAGTGGAGACCTCTGTGTCCCCACGCGAAGGCCCCCATCGGTCCCTGAGGAGGCAGGGGCGGGGGGAGCCGCAGAATTCTCGTGTGGTTCGCGACTCCCCCCGTAGTGCCCCTGCCTCCTCACCTCACGCGAGCGGGATCAGCGCGCGAGGACGAACCCCCGCACGCCAACCCCGCTCCACGCCCACCCTCCCTATTCGTCGCGAAGGTAGGACGCGAATCTCCTTCGACGCGGGGGGGAGGGAGAGCTCGTCGCGAAGATGTCGCATCCATCCCCCACCCCGTCCCTATCATCCCGGGGGGCCGTTCCGATCGGCCCCCTAAGGGGGCAGGAGAGGAGGGAGCTACGGGATACCCATTCGGCCCGCGAACTCTCTCCTCCTGCCCCATCTTTTTCAACGGGTGAGGTCGGCATCGGGCTCGACCTCGCGCCGTCGCTCCGCGTCCTTCTTCCGCGAGATCACTTCTTCGCAGAAGGAGGACACGGCCTCCAAGTTTTCCTCGCTGTCGAGCATCTTTCGCACGACGCCCGGCAGCGAGAGATCATTGGTGCCGAGGACACCCGCGAGGACCCGGCGCTCGTCCGCCCACGCTGGGCATATCTCCAGAGTGTGCTGCGCCGAATCCTCGTCCGCCCCGCAATGGTGACATCTCGTCATCGACTCGCGTTCTACCTTGTTGTGCAGGTACTCACCGAAGCACCTGTGTCCGGTGAGCACCTGCGTCATCCTGTAGGAGAGTGTTCCGTGCCGGCGATCCAGCCATTTCGGAAGAACCGGACGGATCGCCCCGACGGCTTTGAGGCCGGCCGTCGCAAAGGCCAACCTCTCCTTCCGTCGCGACCGTGAGCCGCCAGGCCTGGTCGCTCCACCGTACGACCGTTCGCGCCGTCGGGATCCCCCCCTCACCGCAAAGCCTCGAACGCCAACAGTAGCGTTCCAGGTGCTCCACAGCCAAGAGGTTCCAAGGAACGGATCCCGCCAGCACGCACGTCGCCTCTTGAGGTGCGGTAGCCCCGTATGAGACTCACCGCCAGCCGCCGCTGCTCCTCGCAGACCTTACGGGACAGCGCACGGCTGGCGTACACCTTTTCAGCCCACACGGGGACGCCATACAGCGCCATTGACGCACCGACCCCAATCTATTTTAATCTAATCTAACCTAATAAAGATAAAATTAAGTTGAAAATATCCTATATGATCTTTGTAGACGTGGAAAAATATGAAAGCTTATATATTAAAAAAGGAATCAAAAAGACGCAGCCATACGCAAGGAACAGAAGGTGACTTTCTTTCTAAAGTAGTTTTGTCTAACTTCGAAGAAGTTTTAGAACTTTTAACGCCTGAAGCAGCAGGCTTATTAAATATTCCCGAAGATGGTCTAAACATTGAAGCAGCTTGTTTACAAAACAATCCTGAAGATGATAGAAATGTTGAGTCACCAGTCATCAGTTGTATTTGACTTTTAATTGCATTTGACTTATAACCTTTACTGATGGTCTAACAATAGTATAAGTTATTTTAACATCTGACTTTAATTTCTAAATGACTGTTTGAGATGATTTTGTCCTAATGCATCATCAAAATATGGTCTTCAATCTTATTTTTAGAAACACTAGAACATTACAGGCGCGCGCTGCGCGCGCACTATTTGACTTTTCACTTTAAAAATAATAATTGCAATTTGATTTTCTTTATCTTTTGTTTACAATAATCAAACGTCTTCTGCAATTTTGAATTAAAAAATGTAAAGTTTAATTATACATACATACATACATACATACCTACATACCTACCTACATACATACATACCAACATACATACCTACTTGCATACTTACTGCTACCTAGCTGCCTAGCTACCTAGCTACATATTTATCTAGTTACGCTTGCTCGTTTGCTCTCTCCCTCCTTCCCTTTTTCACTCACTCACTCTTCGCTCACTCCTCGCTCACTCCTCGCTCACTCCTCGCTCACTCCTCGCTCACTCCTCGCTCACTCCTCGCTCACTCCTTGCTCACTCACTCACTCACTCACTTCTCACTCACTCTCACTCACTCACTCACTCACTCCTCACTCATTCCTCACTCACTTCTCACTCACTCTCATTCACTCTCATTCACTCTCACTCACTCACTCACTCACTCACGCACCCCATCCAAGTCGCTAACCCATGTGCACATTGCAAACAAAGTAAAGTTCACATGTGTTTGCAGGTTTCCAATACAATGTATGGTAACGGTATTAACACTTACTCATTTTACAAGTACACCCATAAAAAATGTAAACAAAGACATTGCTTTGCTGTGGTCATACACAAACACACATTTAAATTTTTGTCAAAATTATGGATTTCCTACTTACCGACATTTAAAAAAAAATTTTTCGATTCGCCAAAAATCCTTCTTGCATGTTTTTTTTCACTAAAAAAAATTTCCAAAATTTGAACTAAATTGGAGATTGGTCGTTTTCGGAAGCCAAATATTTTGTACATATTTTTATGTCCGACCCAGGTAGCAAGCCCACGTCATTTTGACGTCCCAAAATGGTCATATCTGGTCATATGTCGTCAAAATGACCATTTTTTTACATGACCTAAAATTGACGTCATGATGACGTCATTTCGAAGTCATATTTCAGTCATGATCTGACGATTATTTTCCCAGACAGCACACATCCAAAATCGGGATATAAAGACGTCATTAAGACGTATTTTAGACACGGTCTAAAGCGGTGCCTATACAATGAGATTTAAGGCGTTAGGGTGCGGTCCCATGAAGCGGATTATGCGGAAGCGGAACGAGCGGATCACCAATCGCGGGATCATTCTGATAGAACTCTTTTAAAGATTCCGTCGAAATGGTCCTGTGATTGGTGATCCGCTCGTTCCGCTTCCGCATAATCCGCTCCATGGGACCGCACCCTAAGGCATAAGCATATTATATAAACATATTATATTTAACTTTAAGAGAACTTTTTTAAGAAAACATTTAGATATCTTGGAAATAATTTCAAAATGGTCAAATTAACCATTTGAACGCTTCAAAGTCTTAGTGCTAAATAGATCGCAATTTCCATCAAATTATAAAGGTTATAGAAAAAGTTAAATTTAACAATGAAATTAATAAGTAAATAAGTTAATGCTATTTATTTTTAATATGTTTTGCAAAATTTAATTGCTTTTATAAAAAATAATATAATTGCGACAGTTTATAACATATAGGTATATGTAGACAATAACAAGTACCCATATCGATGATTCAAACATGGCTATTTTATAAGAGGATTGTATTATCTATCGGTTTATTTATTTCTAACTTATTGTCTTTTGTCCACGTTATTTACATTGCACATTGCTTGATATTTTATAACTCACTTACTTATACTGCGCTCCATAAATTGCTATCACTTTCTAATGTTGCTGAAGGCTAAGTACAGTCGAAACGTACGAGGTTTTCAGATTGTATGGATTTAAAATAAATTGCTTTCAAAAACCGTACTAGCTCGTGTTTGGTCGTTTTAATTTTACTTAAATTTGTTTTGAAACGAGGGTTTACCTTTCTATTTTTTAAATTAATAATATAATCATAACCACATTTTCTCTTTACTTATCAATATAATGTAATAAATTGTGATTCTGGTATCTCAAAGGAATTACTTAATCACGTAATCTTTTTCTTCTAATTCTTAATAAATTCATTCTTTGATGTCGTCTTTTCAATTGCAACACCCACCATTATTAGATCGAGTATATAATTTTATAAGAGTAATAAATTTTTAAATAAATTACGAAAGTAATTATGTAGTATATCAACACACACACACACACATATTTTTATTAATATAATATGTAGTAGGTTATACCTAGGTTATACCTTTCTTGCTGATTGACATGTAATCATGTAATGAAAAGTCTAGCTACACAGTCATATTCAGTTAGAAAAACTGAAATTACTAGACTCTACTAAATTTTCGCCTTTTCGCCAACGAATCCCATGGCTAAAACATTCACGTGAAAAATTTCACATTGCATCAATTCGAAAAGTTACATAATCGCTGAAATCATTAAAGTTCACGTGAAATTTTTCATTTTTCACATTCCATCCTAGGGGAAAAATTACATAATTGATACCCAGACCTTGGTCGGGAGCAGTCGGGAGCATGCACACTATGGCTTTTAGGATGCTGTCACATGGGCCTCGGGAACAGAATCGGAAAGGCGAAATGGAGGGGATCAACCAATTGCAAGCTTTCCGTTCCGATTTTCAACACTGGGGCTCCCCATGGAGTGATTTTTGACGGACCCTTACGGAAAGAAACTACAGCGGATTACAGAAAATTATATTACAGGAACTACATAAAAGTATTACATGAAATTACAGGCTGAAGTATTGTAATAATAAGTAGTATTTTCGCACTACACGCTCGGATTACAGGAAAATAACTTGTAATATCTAGCCTGGAACCCACACAGCACACTTTATCCTGAGGATATCCCAAATTATCCCAGACAGACGAAGGCGATCCCACGGATATCTCAATGAGTAACTCCCGGGATACTCTATAAAAATATCTTAAAATATCGTAAAATATCTTAAGATATCATATAATATCTTATTAATATATTTCGATATCCCCCAAAAATATCTTAAAATATTATAAGATATTGTAAGATATTCATTAATATCTTACGATATCCTATTACATCCAAATAATATCCCATCATATCTTTTTTATCTCTACAATTAATGGAGCATAAATCAAGTGTAAAGGGAAAGTTAATTATAATGTAACAAAAGAGTGACAGAAGTGTAAATTAAATCTTTAAGAAACGTAGATTAAAACGTCAGAACATAAAGAAAATACACTTATGGAAACAATGTGGCATATTATTAATATGCCACATATACTAAAAAATTATAAAAAATGACGTTAAAAAAATTTTTTTATTTTATACAAACAGAGCAAAAACAGATTTTTTAATAAGTTAGTCTACATACTATTTTGCGCCCATACATAAAAATAGTAAAAAAAGTAAAAAAAATTGTAAAACTTCATATTTATTTATAAAAATATAAGTTAACTATACATGTTTTATCCTTCTGACAACATCTATTGTAATGATCTATAACAAATATGAATCCATAAACAAGAAGTGTTTATGGATCATCACGAAGCGTTAGAATGCGTACGGTCTTCGAAGTCAAGCGACATCGGCGAGGGTTGACACTTGGATGGGTGACCGTTTTTTCAGGTATAGAGATATTAAACTATTAAACATGCTTTAACAGGTACGACTGTGGATTGGCTAAAACATGTTATATTATAGTCTTCTTTTTCTTACAAAATTGCCGTAAAAATAATTAGAATTTTTTATTTTTTGTTCAAGTTTTTTTCAATTCTTAGAAACTCTCAAAAATACTTAGAAATATTCAAAAATTTCTAAATTAATCAAAATTTTTTATTTTTAAAGTTTTTCCGAGAAACGTTTCAATTATAAAAAATCGAAACATTTATCAGAAATCCTGAAAAAAATTTTTTTAATTCTGACAAATTTTTTCACTAGGGTATATTACGATCTCTCAGGAAATCTTTTGAACATCCTTTGGATATCGTTTGAGATATCTACAGGATGTCAAATCGGTGGACATTTGTGCATCCCTTGGATATCCCTTGGATATCGCAGACAGTCCACGGATATCCAATGATATTGCGATATCCCAAAATGACATCCCAGGGACATCCCTAGGATAAAGTGTGCTGTGTGGGATCTGAAAAAACGGTCATCCATCCAAGTGTCAACCATCGCCGACGTTGCTTGACTTCGAAAACCGTACGCATCCTAACGCTACGTGATAATCCATGAACACTTCTTGTCTGTGCATACATATTTATTATAGATCATTACAATAGATGGTATTAGAAGGATGAAATATGTATAGTTAACTTATATTTTTATGAATAAGTATGAAGTTTTAGTTTTTTATTCATTTTTACATATGCGTGCAAAATAGCATGTAGAATAACTTATTAAAAATTTTTTTTCCTCTGTATAAAATCAAAAAAAATTTTTAATGTCATTTTTTATAATTTTTTAGTATTATTAATATATACCACATTGTTTCAATAAGTGTACTTTCTTTATGTTCTGTTTTAACTTACGTTTCTTAGAGATTTAATTAACGCTTTTGTCACTCTTTTATTACATTATAATTCACTTTTCCTTTACATTTAATTTACGCTCTATTAGTTGTAGAGATAAAAGACATGATGGGATATTATTTGAATGTAATAGGATATCGTAAGATATTATAGAATATCTTACAATATCTTATAATATTTTAAGATATTTTTTGGGGATATCGAAATATAATAATGGGATATCATATGATATCTTAAGATATTTTACGATATTTTTGTAGAATATCCCGAGACCTACTCATTGAGATATCCGTGGGATTGCCTTCGTCTGTCTGGGATAATTTAGGATGTCCTCAGGATAAAGTGTGTTGTGTGGGCTCTCTTCGATTTTACCCACTCCTCCTATTGGATAAGTCCGACATTAGCAATATAGTCTTATTACATATATGACTTTTTTAGTGCTCTATTACTACTATAGAGCTTGTATTAATGGAGGGGACTTGGTGCATCGCGACGCGCGCGGAGAGAATCGACAGAGAGGTGGATATATTCTGTCTTTTTTCGTGTGGGAACAGGTTCGTAACTATACAATCCAGGGCCCGATTCTCGAACTCGTACGAAAAAAATTGCTTACAAAGATAACACTGTGGCATTTATCAAGTGGTATATAATTTAGAATCTAAAAGAAGCATGCCGATCAATGAATGCACAGTATTACTTTCGTATGTAAAAATTTTTTGTACTAATTCTAAAAAAGTTTTTTCGATTTATTCATTAAAACTTTTTGTATAATTAAATCTATAATAATAAAGAAATCTATAATAATAATAAAACACAAAAAGATAAAAATAAGGCATGTAGATATGCAAAATGAGAAATTGTTAAAACATTATTGTAATACAAAACATTGTGCTAGGCCTATTTTATTAGAAGTAACACATGTACTTAAATCTATATTCGCAGCTGTAATTTTATTTATTTTTCTTTGCCAATTTTATGAATCTTACTTTTTAAATATAAATTTGCACTTAAACTTTACAAATAATTAAAGAAACAAGTATACATGTGAATAATAAAAGTGATAAAATAAGATAAATACTACACAATTTTTATATAAAGAAATATTTAAAAATTGTTCGTAATTTTCAAAAATATTAAAGTAAATATTTAAGAAATATAAATTAAAACTATAGAAAGATTCTAAAACTTTAGAAAGGTTCATTTAAATAACACGTTGTATTAAATGTTTAAATAATTTATGTAATGTTTATTCATTGTTAAACAATATAAGTTTTGCCATTTTTTTCCTTATTCGTTTTTTAGTTTTACATATATCTGTATTTTTTGCAATATAAAAAAATCTTATATCTACATAATAAGTACTAATAGTATTTATCAACTCTTCTTTGTGATTTTAAATACTTCTTGTGACGATATATGTTTAAACATATTAAGAAATATTTCTGTGTATATAATATCTTGTCGAACCTTATGTATAATATGCTTTTTTAAATTCGGTAAATTGAATATATTATCTTTATACATTCGTATAAAACGTTCTGTACTCTTACATACCATAGTCACACTTTTTGAAGGTTTTATTAACGCAACTCTGTTTTTGCACGCAACTTTTTATTGTTATTAAGATATTATTTGTATAATTTTCTTCTAGATATTTTAAACATGTTGTAAAGTTTTTTTTTAATTTACGTATAACAAAACCTGCTATATATTGTACAACATCTGATAAGAACATGGATAACGTATCAGGATTACAAAATGAATGCAAAATCGTTTCCTGCTTTTCTTCATCGTTCTTTTCTGTTTCTATTATACTACTTATTCCATTATCGACAGGTAAAATAAATGTTGCATCTAATAGTGAACAATTTCCATGTTCTGATCCTGTAATTTCATGGTGTATTATTAATTTCTTATATGCAGCCTGAAATTGAATGCATGATGGATTATTATTAAATCCACCACGACTGCGTATATAACTAAAAAAAATTCTCTATATGATCCTGACATAATTTGTAAGTTAACAAATATTCCAAATTGTATGTATTACTTAAGTGCTTATATAAATTATTGTATTGCGTAATGCTGTTATAAAGCCTAGAAAACCTCTATTTCATACACCATCTATTAGCTTTTTACCACTTTCGTCACGCAAGTTATTAACATAATCACAGAACTTCTCTATAAATTTAATATAAGTATCTAATGTGCTTGAAGGAATTGGTTTATTATATGGTTGTTTTGAAAATTTATTGCGACTATTTAAAATATCAAAAGCATTATTAAAATAAAAACAAAATTCTGCTGTTGCCACTGCTCCAGTAAAAGATGAGTCAATGCTTTTATGCTTTAAAATATCAAAGCATTTGCTACGCTTTCACTTAATGTTTGAGCAGAAAGTCTTACATTCATTATTTCATTATAAAAATCAATGTGTTTATCTGTCAATTTTGTTGCTGCTCTAAGACCCTCACCTTTTTCTTTTTCACGTAATTGTTTTATATGTTGCCATTTTATTAATTGACCTTGTTTGTTTTATAATATTCTTAGTTTAGCCAATGCATTTCTTAACAATTTTAATATATGGCAAGAATCAAAAAATAAAAAATTTTTCTGCAGTAAGAAGGTGCTGAATAAAAGGCTTCAGGTTTTCTGGATGAAAACTTGCACCTAGTTCTTCACACATAGATTTATTAACATGTGCACCATCAAATGTAATAGAATGTAAAATTGCTCCTGTCTCGTGCAATAGTTTGATACACATATTTAATAAATTAGCACGTTCAGTTGCAGATAAACTATTAATAAAGAAATATCCTACCGGTACTTTCCAATGGGCATTTAAAGCATTTAAAACAACTAAAAAGACTAACACATTTGTAGCAACTAAACCACTATTTATGTTCATATTATTCTTATTAAAAAATTCTGAACCCATGTTTATAAAGCCGTTAAATTTATTCCCATCCCATTTAATTTCTTTACGAATATGCATTTCATCTAGTACAAGATTACATATGATCTTTCCTTGTAATGCTTTATATTTAATGGCTTTAAAAGATTCCGCGGTAAATCCTGGAGCTCCATCTATTACTTCATACCATTTTCTAATTGTTCTTGGATGCGGTAATAAATTTTTAAAAGTTTTGCGTACATATGAATATGCTTTAGTTGAATAAAATTGCAAAGTAACTGCAAATTTCCTAAGTTCAGGTACTTTCTTCTTCTGTAAACTTGCTTTAAATAAAGTAAATGGTACTTTCTTCTTCTGTAAACTTGCTTTAAATAAATCAGAGCACTCAAAGATTCCTATAAATGTAATACAGAGAATAAATTAGAGTAATGTTTTTATCATCAGTTGTGCATAAATTCTTCTGCAAGAGCAGCAGAAAAATTTTATAGAGCGCATTCAGACAGAATATCAGAAATCAATTAAAACTCATCTTGATAATAAGCAGTATCAGTGTAAAGAACAGTATATTTTGCTGGTACTGCTTACTACAAGTGTGAATTTAAATTCGTTTCTTTGTATTTTTTGTTTTCTGGTCTAAGTTTGAGTACGCTCTCAGATTCAGTCAATTAAAATATAGAAATTGAAACTAAATTAACTATATATCAATTGCAATATACCGTTAATCCATAAAATGCATTTTCAGAAATAAGATTTTTTTGTTTTAAATGTAAGAGTAAGGATGTATCGGACTGAAGTTCAAAATGGTACAAAGTTGCTAAAAATTTGTGAAATTGTTCTTTTAGTTTCCCTAATGTACTACAAAAAATTGAAAACGCATCCACTAAACGGTTACTGAGTTATAACTATTTTAATCTTCACTGATTTTACATGGTATCCTTTTCTATCTTATGGAAAAAGACGATCTTGACGGATAAAACAGCTAAAAAAATATAGAAGAAATAGTACCAGTGTTTTTAATTTTTTTGTACATCTAGTATATGAATAGAAGAAAATATCTGCTAAGTTTCAATTGTCTTCACTACACCGTTTTAAAGAAATAAAATATAACTTGAGATAATTGTGCATTTTTACTGTCAAAAGTTTAAACTCATAAGTGAAGAAAATCGCAAATACGTGAAAAATACCTTTATAAGAGTAAAAATAAGACTCCAACTATCGTTCAAGTTTATTACATTTAGATTTACTATGCGTTAGGCGTAGATATTTAAGTATTTCAAATTTCATGCACTTTTGTCTAAGATTGTATGTCCGATACATCCTTAAATCTTGTAATGATGAAACTTTTTTAAGTAATCTTCTATTTTGGTCTTGCAGTAGCTTAATTTTTCTTGCTTGTTCATTGATCTTCCTTTGAACCATTTCTAAATTTGACAAAGCTCTTTGAGGTATAGAAAAATGTTGCATTGTAAGATCTCCTATTCTTGCAGAACGATATATTTTATGAATCTTGAGACTTTTAGTATTTTTTAATTGCCTATAAAATAATTTATAAGTATTATACATATTTTTTAATAAGTAAATTTAATAAAATTACAAAAATAAAGAACATACTGCTTTGGTGTTTCTGATGAAGATAAACATAAATTATGTTCTCTGTCAGTGTCATTAATAGATGGCATTTTTAGTAAATTATATTCCTCATTATGTTCCTCATCACAAGAAATAGTCTGTTCACTAAAAAATATGTGTGTGTGTGTGTGTGTGTGTGTGTGTGTGTGTGTGTGTGTGTGTGTGTGTGTGTGTGTGTGTGTGTGTGTGCGCAATAAATATATTACAAGATAAATAATATTGACTTTTATGAATCATTTTTTTTAATTTATAAATTCATACCATAAAAAAGATACATTTTTGTGAGCACAATTTTGATCTTGTTTAGACATAGAAGCCACATTGTGTTGGATGTAACTTTGGTTTATACTGTTCAATAGTAAATGCAATTTTATTATTATTTTTTGAATATATTATATACAATTTATAATAAAGTCTTACCTGTTATTTGTTGTTAAATTATCCTCTGTGTTCCATGAAAATATTGAGGGTATCGCTGATTGTTTTAATAGTTTTACACTGTAATCTTTGTGTTGTTCAAAACTATCTTTTCTAAAATGTTCGGAACATATACGAGCTGTTTTAGGCACAGGTTTTTGTAATTTGCATGCTTTTTCCCAGGCTGTTCGAATGTTTGTTGTTTTGGGAAATCTGAAATACATAAATTTATAATTATTATACATCTATTATAATTTATACTGTATTGTTTTATTAATCTTTAGAGGACAAATAGATTTTGTTCTCTGAAGATTGATGAACAAATATTTGTACAACAAATTATGATATGTTATAAATATGTACAAAATTTTGGCCAAAAAATCACTATTTTTATGAAAAAATGTCGGTTCTCTAAAGGTTAATATGCATACTTACAGATGAAACGATATGTCACTTTTTTTTTCATAACGCCTTTTACAAATGTAGCACGTTATTACCATTATAAATAGTAACTCAAATCAATTTTAAGTTATTTTTGTTTAATACGGCCCAAGTAGGTAGGCTCGTACCCAGGCCTGCTCGGTTTAGGAGTGGGGGTATAGGTATACGTAGAAAAGGACAAACGTAGACGTTGAAAAGGGACGGAGGATATATCAGGTATTTTCTTCTCTCTCACACGCAGGCGTGTGTAAGAGAGAAGGAAATACCTGTTATATCGTACGTAAGCTTTATCCCCACCCCTGAAATTTGGGACAATCCTCGGTCTAGATATACAGCTCAATGAAGTTAGCCCCCCCACTTTGACTTTTCAAATTTTCTTTTTACCAATCGTTTGGTGGTCGTTTGGTAGTGTTTGGTACCGTATTCCAAACGTTTGGTGGTTCTTCGTTTTTTCAGGAAATCAAAAACCAATTTTGGTTCTTCTGTTAGCCCCCCCACTTTGACTTTTCTTAATTTTTTTTTTACCAATCGTTTGGTGGTCGTTTGGTAGTGTTTAGTACTATATTCCAAACGTTTGGTGGTTCGTCGTTTTTGCAGGAAATCAAAAACAAATTTTAATTCTTCTGTTAGCCCCCCTACTTTGACTTTTCTTAATTTTTTTTTTTCAATCGATTGGTCGTCGCTTGGTGATGTTTGGTACCGTATTCAAAACGTTTGGTGGTTCCTCGTTTTTTCAGGAAATCAAAAATACATTTTACGCGACTGACCAATCAGGAAGCTCGTTTAAAGGCAAACATTGGGTCTGTTCACATTGCTTCCAACGCCCGGATACATATTTATCTCGTTTCAAGTACAAACATTTTTGAGGATTTCAAGCAACGCGAACAAACCTATTAATTAATGATTTCCTTGTATTTTAATGGTATATTAAGTACCCAAATTCAAGCAGTTTCTACATATGGTTTCTAGTAACAATATAATATATTATGATACAAATGCATATGAAAGTGCATGGAAGTATAAGGATTTTGTTAATCTTTTGCATGGAAAGTCGCAAACCCATGTGGTGCAAAGAATGCTTTGCACACACACACACACACACACACGCGCGCGCGCGCGCGCGCGGGGGGGGGTGCAAGGGGGGCCTTCGGCCCCCTCCCGCACCCACCCCGTCCAAGTCGCTAACCCATGTGGACTTTACTTTGCTTGCAACGTACATTGGCAACCTATGTATATTGCAAGCAAAGTAAAGTCCACATGGGTTAGCGACTTGGACGGGGTGGGTGCGGGAGGGGAGGCCAAAGGCCCCCCTTGCACCCCCCCGTGTGTGTGTGTGTGTGTGTGCAAAGCATTCTCTGCACCACATGGGTTTGCGACTTTCCATGCAAAAGATTAACAAGATCTTTATACTTTCACGCATTTTCGTATGCATTTGTATCATAATATATTATATAGTTATTAGAAACCATATGTAAAAACTGCTTGAATTTGGGCAATTAATATACCATTAAAATACAAAGGAATCATTACAGATACACGTACATTTTAAATTCGCGCCTTTATTTCATGCACACATGACTACCGAGAATGCGTATATGGCCGCAAAGCATGTACGTATAACCGTAGAGCATGCGCACATGGCCGCGGAGAGTGTTCGTGTCGCTACATTTCGTCGATGTGACATGTTACATGTACCAAACGATCACCAAAAATCGCCTTATTACGCCGATGTGCAACTAAGGTGTAGTTACATTGTAAGAAAATGGACCAATCCCAATCAAGTATTGTGTTGTCCGGAATTTTATGTGTAATGGCCTTTAGGACAACGCGCTCGAATCGGGTGTTGATGTTATTTAACGCAATGTTGAAATAGTAATTAATGTTATGATAGTAATTAATAGGTTTGTTCGCGTTGCTTGAAATCCTCAAAAATGTTTGTACACTTAAAACGAGATAAATATATATCTGGGCGTTGGAAGCAATGTGAACAGGGGCTCTATTCTTGAATTCATTCGCAAGAGAAACGTATTCGCAAATTCTGATCTTACAGAAAAGTTGGAAATTTATTGGCTATCGTATGGCTATTAACCAATAAACTTACAACTTTCTGTTAGAGCGAGTATTTGCGTATACGTTTCTCTTGCGAATGACTTCAAGAATCGAGCCCCAGACCCAATGTTTGCCTTTAAACGAGCTTCCTGATTGGTCAGTCGCGTAAATTGTATTTTTGATTTCCTGAAAAAACGAGGAACCACCAAACGTTTTGAATACGGTACCAAACATCACCAAGCGACGACCAAATGATTGGTAAAAAAAATTAAGAAAAGTCAAAGTGGGGGGGCTAACTTCGTTGAGCTTAGATATACTATGCTCAGAGAGAAGCCTGAGAGCGGCCACCGCGGCCTTTTTCATGCGACCGAAATGTGGATGTAGCATCAGCGCCAAACGTGGATGTAGAATTACGTACCACATCCACTTTTCGACCCTGTCAATAAAATCGTTCGTTTGGTGTGCGTCCGTGCTACCTAGTTCTGTTCCGTGCTATGTGGACGAAATGACGGTAACAGAGTTACTGATTTTTCGTATGTGTGCGAGCGAGAAAATACAAGAACGAACGAGATATTCAATAAGAACGAGCGAAACAGTAAAAGGAGCGAGCGAGAGATCATTAAGAACGAATGAGATAGTAATAGAAGTGAGCGAGATGAGAATAACAGCATGCTGAAGCCCAAGAATCGGATCGAGCTTTCTTGTACGTTGTTATTCTCATCTCGCTCGCCCCCCTTACTGTCTTGCTCGCTCGCGTAATGCAAATATATATATTATGTTTTTGAGACCAACACCTTTTTTACTTAGAAAATTTAGAATATTAACAAATTATTATATTTAATATTTTTTATATACATCATTAATATGTCATTTTTAAAAATTAATTAAAATAAATTAAATAATTTAGTAATAATATTGTTATTGTGTGGATTTTTTAAGCTTTAAAAATTTTGTAACAAATTATTATAAACACATTTATTTTTAGCATAATCATCAAAGAACGACACAAAAAATGTTATACACATATTATAATATTTCTTTCGTTATTTTTTCTGATTAGCATAATTAGTTTGTACAGTCAATTTACAATAATTTGTTTATAAAAATTTGTTGCAAAATTGATTTTTTCAAGATACTTTTTATATCAATTATAGTTTTTTACACTCTAGTCTTATTTTTAATAGTTATTTTTTGTTAACTTTATTAGTTTAGCTACAGGTTAGAACAAGTTACAATGAATCCTTTTATTTATTTTTCGCACAAAGCCACAACAAAAATGTTATTTACGTTTTCTTCGAAATTTTTTTCATAGAAGCGGCGCAGTTTTTTTTAAGTCAATTTAATATGAATATTAATTATGTGTGTATAATTTACATTTTATACAAATTTTATCTGTTGAACAATTCCACTAATGACATCTTTATTTTTTTTTTGGCCCTGTGATCAATTCCAGTTAAATTATTTGAAAACGTGTAAACGACATTTTCATACATAGTGCACGCTTTGTGTATTACACATTTATTGATTACTTCATCGGAATTTGTTTAAAAAGTTACGTGAATAACTGTTGTTTTTTAAACGTTTGTTTCATTTTTATCATACTAAATACTTTGATAGTGAAAAAAAATATCTAATTAGTGCGGTAAAATTGATAAATTTTTCGACATGTGTGTTTATAAAGATTCTTTAAATGGAAGAATTTCCAATGAAACGCATTTACTCTAATTTCCACTAAAATTGAATTACAGACATATTTTATATGGTTACGCAATAGTAGTAAGTTTCTACGTATTATTTCTTATAATATTAAAAATATTACATGACTTTTTCTTATAGCGTTACTTATACAATTATTTAACTTTAAGGAAGCACATACCTTTCATGAATTTTATTATTCATGAATTTTTTTAGAACCAAGAGACAAACTGCAAAAATGGAACTTTTTGCACAATGAAGTACATCTTTTGTAGTTTTCATACAAATGTTACTACAATGATTTTGTTGAAAAATCCCCCCCCCCCTCCCTTTACCGTCATGTAGACAGTTGTGCATGATTCCGCGATTACAATAATTTCTCTTTCCCTGTCTAAATGAAATACAAAAACCAAACGGCATCTTAAAGAACAGTAAATTTCAAGTTAATGTAAATAAATATAAAATTATTAGTGCAATTTTTCATCACGTACAGTAAAAATATAATCGACGTACAGTACATTATACAAACGTGTTATGAATTGTTACGTCCGGCAGATTCCACGATTTCCCTTCGTCAGAGGAACAAATAATTTTACAAAAGAAATTCCGTTTCAACGGTCTCCGATAATTTTTTACGCGTTTAGGATTAATCTGTTAGGAACGTAATGACAAACATAGATGGACGAAATGACCAAGTAAATAATTCCGATTCCTTTTAAATTGAGTCAACAAATAATAAATTCTGAAGATAGAAATTCAAAAACAAACATGGGATCTAAGCAAAGTTTCACGTTTCCTCACAAAAAATGAGCAATAAAGTATCTAAACATAAGCAAAAAATAAATAACCGTTTCCTCCATCTGCAACCCATACCGTAGCACGTCTAGCACGATAGAAAAAATTATTTATCTCTTAAACCCAAAGGGAAGATAACCTACGCGATAGGTCGGATCCCTTCGATAAAATTGAAAGAATGTGGGAGGAAACAAAGAAACTTTTGACAGAGTATACTCAACGTATGATTGGTCAAAAAGGAAAAACTATTTTTCTAATAAGAAAACGTAGAATTCACCCACCACACAATCCTGCAAAAGAATCCTACCAATTAGAACAGTGCTCGGAATTAGTTGCACATTTCGCCTCGATTCCTGAGGCACCGCCTGCTATGCCCCCACTACCGCTGTAGGCTCGACGGTCGAGCCGCCGATCGCGCGCATGGCTTTGTGTCTCAGGAGCGTTCTACGATAGATATGCCTGGTCCATTCGCGTGATTAAAAAATTTTCTTGCGCTGTGAATAATTTTTTTATTTTTACAGACAATTAAAGTTATTAATATTATTTTTACGTTTATAAACATATTTGTATATACATATAATGAGCATAATATAACACAATGTAATAATTGCAATTTTGTCAATAGCTTTCCACATGACCCAGGAGGAAAAATATTATTAATAACTTTAATTGTCTGTAAAAATAAAAAAATTATTCACAGCGCAAAAGAATTTTTTAATCACGCGAATGGACCAGGCATATCTATCGTAGAACGCTCCTGAGACACAAGGCCACGCGCGCGATCGGCGGCTCGGCCGTCGAGCTTAGAGCGGTAGTGGGGGTATAGCAGGCGGTGCCTCAGGAATCGAGGCGAAATGTGCAACTAATTCCGAGCACTGAATTAGAATATTTGAACCACTTACATCTGGATCCTCCCCTTGTAAGACTCTGTATATATAATACAAAATCTTGAAGAGAGTCAGTAGTAATAGTAGTAATGGTCAGTAATAATCAGTTAGTTGAAAGTAGTTAGTTGTGAGTTACGTTCAGTTACGTTTAGAGTTTTTAGTCAGTTCAGTTAATAAGAGAGTTAGTTAGTAATCATGTAGAATCAGTGCGCAAGTAAACTTTAGTGCCGTTCCATCCGGTCAAAAAATCCCTTCGATTCCAACGGATTTATTCGAGAACCAGTAATGAGTAAGTCCTACAATAACAATTTCTTTCTTTGTTTTTACGTTACTCATCTACTCCCTTCCGTTTTAATTTTTTAAGACACGTTCCTATTATTTTATAAATAATTTCCAACTTAGTGTTCCTCGACCCTCCTCTCCAGCTACCACCTTCGAAGAACTTAGTGTTCCTCGACTCTTCTCTCCAGCTACCACCTTCGAAGAACTTAGTGTTCCTCGACTCTTCTCTCCAGCTACCACCTTCGAAGAACTCAGTGTTCCTCGATTCTCCTCTCCAGCTACCACCTTCAAAGAACTTAGTGTTCCTCGACTCTCCTCTCCTACCACCCCCTTCGAAGAATTTAATGTTCCTCGACCTTCCTCTTTGCCTCCAATTACTGAAGAATATGAACACGTTCCTCAGATATTCCCAACATATTCTTTTTCTAGTTCACCTCCTCCTTCTTCAAGTTACTCTCCCATAAGTTCCCCTGAATCCGAAGACATTCCACCCCCACTCTCTCCCGCTATGCTTTATCCTCTTATGACACCAAGCATCCATGTTTACCCCATCTAACCATTTAATAAACCCTTTGTCTATTTCTTTGCTCCGCGTTTACCGTTAATACTGTAGAATTAAAAAACAAAAATCTCTTTGTTTCCCTTTCTCCGCCCACTATATACTTATTTAATATTTGTACAACTATATTCATACTTACTATGCGTCTTAAATTTAATTATACCGTTATTACAAAATTGTCAAATCACGACTTCAGCGCTTATTTGTATTTCTTTTTATTTTCATTTTTATTTGTTATTAGAATAAATACTTTTGTTAATTTTATGTAAAATTTTATCATTTATTTTAATTAATAACGACCTCGCCTATCCCGAACAAAGACTGCATCTGGTCCGATCCCGAGTTAAAGCGATTCAATTCGTTGACTCGAAACGGGTTATAGCGGCCCTATCGGCACGTTGACCTATATTTTTGAGTCATAAAAAGTGCGTTCGACCCGAGGCACATACCCTCTCTTAAACTGTGTGCCTACGGGATTTCTACACGTTTTGTTACGTTCTTCCCTCCCTTACCTGTTCTCCCTGAAATATCCTTCCTACCGAATAAAGAGTAAAATTCCATAAGGCTGGACGTAACAAATTAAAAGCGCAAAAAAAGCGGTGTTAATGAATGATTTAAGTATAGAGAAATGCAATTGGCCTAAAAATGCATTCATATTCTTTGTAGAACCAATAAAATAAAATATTAGATTACGGAAATATATATACATACATAAATATGAAATTAACACATTCAAAAGTATGTATTTTATTTGTTCTGAAAAAAATATGAATGCATTTTTAGCATTTTGAGGCCAATTGCATTTCTTTATACTTAAATCATTCATTAACACCGCTTTTTTTGCTCTTTTAATACATAACATATTTGTATAATGTACATTAATTATATTTGCACGTGGTGAAAGATTGCATTAATTAATAATTTTGTACTTATTTACATTGACAGATGTCTTTGTCGTAGGTATAGATTTAATATTTAGATTTTTAATTTTTTTAATACAAATTTTGAATAACATAGTTTAAAAATTAAGAATATTGTTTGATTTTATTACATCAGTTTTTTCAATTATAGATTTAGTGTCACAATTAGTACATAATTTTCTTACGTTAATCTAATGTGAAAAATTATATATATATATATATTAAATATTAAATAAAATATATTAGATTATAGAAATATATATACATACATAAATGATAGGATATGAGGGGCGAAAAGAACAATTTAGGATCACTCGTCAGATCAATATGCTCGGTATATTTTCGCACAACGGTACAAGAGAGCCAAATATGGCGAACGCGACAAGAAGAAGAAGGGGCGCGCAGAAAGAAAGCGGAAGTGAGCATTTAGTACATAGAGAATCTAGAAGGGGGACTCCGAGGTACGCGGCATGAGCGCCGCCGCTGAGGGCGCCATCCAGTAGGGCGAGTCCCCATGACGGGTCGCATGATCGAACTTAGGCCAACACTTCCCCTCGAACCTGGCATGCTCGACTCTGATCATTGGATGGAAGCGAGCCCGAGGAGTTCCATGCATTTTCCGTGTCTTCCTCTGGGCAGTCCTTTGGTCAGGATGTCCGCCGTCATCTCGTCGGTGGATACATGCTGGATCGTGATCAGGTTACTATTGACGGCATCGCGCACGAAATGATGTCCAATATCGATATGCTTGGACCGTGCGTGGTGAACCGGATTCATGGCCAGCCTTAGAGCGCCATTATTGTCGTTTTTGATGACGATTCCGTTCAG
Organism: Monomorium pharaonis; assembly: GCF_013373865.1. NCBI lineage: Eukaryota > Metazoa > Arthropoda > Insecta > Hymenoptera > Formicidae > Monomorium > Monomorium pharaonis. Next base: position 14,421,178 of record NC_050472.1, on the reverse strand, counting down.
AGCAACTCCGAGTTCTCCAAGTAACCCATTGATGTATAGGGCCTCCTTTGTAGCGTCTGACAAGGCCATGTATTCGGCCTCGGTCGATGATAGGGCCACCGTTTGCTGCTTCCGGGACTCCCAACTGATGGAAGCGCCGCTCATGACGAAGATGTAACCCGTGTATGACTTACGGTCGATGCCGCAATTGCCCCAGTCGGCATCCGTGTACATCTCGGGAGGATTGCTGGAATCAGAATAAACCAAACCAACATCATTGGTGCCCTTCAGGTAACGCAATACTCGTTTTGCCGCCCTCCAGTGAACCTCCGTGTGACAGTTGTTGAACTGGCTGAGCCGACTGACGGTGTGAGCAATGTCAGGTCTGGTTGATGTCGATAAATACATCAATGCTCCTATCAACTCCTGATAGGGGGCTGTGTGGGCGTCGTCTCCCCCAGGGTCTCCTTTGATCAGTTGGACGTTTGGACCCATTGGTGTGGCGACGGGTTTACAGTCGAGCATGTCGAATCTCTTGAGAATGTCGTTGATGTATCCCCTCTGCTTTATGGCAATCTTCTTATCGTCTCTCGAGAACTCTAGGCCCAGGCAGTATTTGACAGTGCCAAGGTCTTTAATCTCGAAATAAGAATTAAGGTGACTTTTTATCCTTTTGAGTTCTGCATCATCTCCTGATGCAACGAGTAAATCGTCAACATATGTGACGATAAAGCTTCTGTTGTCGATGGGTCCGACGAGGTAAACGCATGGATCAGCGTTTGACGGGACAGCTCCGTAATCCCGAAGCACCCCATCCAACTTAGAGTGCCAGGCTCGGCCTGCCTGGCGAAGTCCGTACAAGGCCTTATTGAGAGAGCAAACGACGTCGGATCCTTGAATCTCCTTCAGCATCTTCTTCGCTGCTTCTTTGATAGGTTCGCTTGTCCGTCTGGATCGAAGCATGTGTTCCAGGATATCTTCCAGATACTCTGGTGCTTCCATAAAAATGTCCTCCTCGACGTCGCCATTCAGATATGCCGCAGCAACATCGAGTTGTTCGATTTTAATGTCTCTTTGGGCCGCGACAGCTACCACGGCTCGTATGGAACTCATCCTTGCTACAGGAGCGAACGTTTCGTGGAAATCAATTCCGGGTCTTTGGGAGAATCCCCTTGCAACAACGCGTGCCTTCCGCTTCTCGATTGATCCATCGGAGTTGAATTTGTTGCGCAGAACAAATCTGCTTCCAATTACCTGTTGATTTTTCGGACGCTCCACCATCTTCCATACGTCATTCTTAATTAAGGACGTCGTCTCCGCAGCCATAGCGTCCATCCATTCGGAACAATTTGCATCCGACATCGCCTGTCTAATGGGAACTTCAGTCACACATGCAAATTCTGCTTGCTCGTCCGCGTTGTGACTATAATCTTTTCGAGGCCTTCCGGGTCTTCCTGTCCTGATAAGGCGTGGACGTCCTCTTCTTCGGATTTGTGTCTGCTCTACGTCCGGATCATCGACTTCCTGTCGTTCCTCGATATCTTCCTCGACTTCTCCCTCGTCGATACTGTCAGGCCCCGAAGACAACTCGATGTCCGTGCCGTCTGTCGTTGGTTGATCCTCGGATTTATCTTGTGAAGAACCTTGCGAATAAAAATCTTCAAGAGCTCTAACCTCTTTTGAGGGGGTTTCCAAAAATTTCACATCTCGAGTGATCTCGACCCTTTTTGAATCCGGCAGCCAGATCCGAAAGCCTTTTGATTCCTCGGTGTATCCAATGAACACTCCTTCCTTGGACCGAGCGTCAAACTTTCCTCGCGTAGGAGTCTTATCGACGCAGAAAGCCTTGCACCCAAATTCCTTGAAATAGCTTACGGACGGAGCCCTGCCTTTCCAAACCTCATGAGGAGTTCTACTGTCGAGTTTCTTCGTCGGACAACGGTTTCTGATATAATTTGCCGTAGAAACTGCTTCGGCCCAAAACGACGCAGGCAGGCCCGATTGAAGTAGAAGACATCGCGCTGAATCCACTAAGGTTCGATTCTTCCTCTCGGCCACGCCATTTTGTTCCGGACTGTAGGCAGTGGTCAATCGATGTTGTATTCCTTCGATCTTCAAATATTCGTCGAATTCCTTGTTTACGTATTCGCGACCGTTGTCCGATTGGATCGCCTTTATCTTCACATCATGCTGTTTTTCGACAAACGCTTTGTAAGCCTTGAATTCTTCGAGTGCCCGATCCTTACTCTTAATGAACCTTATCTCCGTCCATCTCGAATGATCGTCAGTGAAGGTTATGAAGTACCGTGATCCGCCGTTCGAAGTGACTCGCATCGGTCCACAAATGTCAGTGTGAATTAGCTCTAACTTCTCGGTATTCCGTTCCGACTTCTTGGGAAACGAAGGTCGCACCATCTTCCCCTGAATGCAAATCTCGCAGTCCAAATCTTCGGATCCGTGTCGTAGGTCGATGCCCCGAATAGCTCCACTTTTGCTTCCTTGGACGAGATCTCGAAAGTTAAGATGACCCATACGACGATGCCAAGTTTTGCTTATGTTCGTCGCCGTCGCAACCTGGCTAATTTCTTCCGCACTTTCGCGACATTCGGATGGTCCCCCATCGACGTAGTATAGGTTGTTGATCCTTCTGGCGATCAGTTTCGTGCACCCCTTTTGATCGGTAACCATTGCCTTCTGCTTGTCGAACGAAATTCTGAAACCTTTATCTGCCATCTTCGAAACTGATAACAAATTCATGCGCAATTCTGGAACGTGTAGTGCTTCGTTCAGGGTTACTTCACTTTTCTTTCCGTTCATCGTGGTTGCAATCTTTGCCACGCCTTTGGCTTTAATCTCCGCTGACGTATTGCTGGCCAGTTTCAGTGTACCGGACTCATCACTGTTTACTTCAGAGAATACACCGATGTCCTTGCACATGTGGGACGTGCACCCGCTGTCGAGACACCACATGTCTCTGGTCGAGCAGTCTGCGATTTGGCAAGTGTCGGACGAGCCTTCAGTCAATAGAAGAGATATGCGAGAGGAGTTTTTGTTTTCTACCTTTGACGACGGGCACTCTGAAGCTTTGTGTCCCTTCTCGTGGCACTTATAACACTTGAATTTGAAGCTCTTATCCCCTTTCTGTTCCTCCTTACCAATGGCGTTGTGTTTCGAATAGTTCCGCTTCTTTCTGTTGACGAGCAAAGCATCTTGCGATTCGGTCAATGTACTTTTCCTTGCGTCGAATTCTTCCACAATTTTGGTACGTAGGTTCTCGGGAGTCGGAAGCTCATCACGACTTTCAATTGCAATCCTGAAATTTTCGAAACTTGAAGGCAAACTATAGAGCATCATTACGGCAAGCTGATCGGGATTTATAACAACGTCCATTTCCGATAATTTATCCACGGCGTCGAAAAAGTCATGCAAATGCTCACGTACGTCGCCGCCCTCGCACATCTTCTTCAAAGTAAGTGTTTTCAATAGCGTGGCTTTACGAGCGGGTCCCTTTGATTGGAATGTACTCTCCAATTTCATCCATAATTCTCGCGACGTCTCGCAGTTTTTGACTAGCTTTAATTGACTCGCTCCTATAGATAAGATTAAATCTGACCTCGCTTTCTCGTCCTTGGTGCGCCATTCTCGTACGTCTGCTGCGTTCGTTCCCGTTGGCTCAGGCTTCGGTATCTCGCCGCTGACATAACCCCACGCGTCGTTTTTGATCAGTAGCGCGCGCATTTGCAGCTTCCAAGTGTCGTAATTTTCGCGCCCGAGCGCCTCGATACGCACGATGCCACTCGTGTTCATTTTCACGTGTCGAACTGTCTGATTTCCACGAAACGGTGTAGATACGTTGATGCGCCCGACAAGGAGTGACTTTACCGATCACTTCACGAGACGATACGGTAGCTTCAATATTTTCGACGCGAAACGACCGACCTCCTTCTTTTCGCCGGGTACGCGACGACTTCCGTGTACGCACGACGAGAGATTTTTTTTTCTTCACGATCGCGTCGTTGTTGTTCTCTCTCGCGTTCTCGCGACCGCACCGAAACTTCTGGAACCGACGCTACGAGCCCTCGCTACGAAGCTGGATGTTCCCCCGTATTCCGCTAATATTCACGAGTTAATACGATCTCGGATGTCTGGGCCCATAACCTGATAGGATATGAGGGGCGAAAAGAACAATTTAGGATCACTCGTCAGATCAATATGCTCGGTATATTTTCGCACAACGGTACAAGAGAGCCAAATATGGCGAACGCGACAAGAAGAAGAAGGGGCGCGCAGAAAGAAAGCGGAAGTGAGCATTTAGTACATAGAGAATCTAGAAGGGGGACTCCGAGGTACGCGGCATGAGCGCCGCCGCTGAGGGCGCCATCCAGTAGGGCGAGTCCCCATGACGGGTCGCATGATCGAACTTAGGCCAACAATAAATATGAAGTTAACACATTCAAAAGTATGTATAATCAAACTTAATGTAATTTAAAAAAGACGTAATTCTTTTATTTTTACAAAAAAAGTAAAATTTCATTAAAAAATTTTAAATAAAAAGATAAAAAAGATATGCCAAATATATAAATGCGTGATTTCAAAAATTTTGAGATTGATAGTCTTCAAGGGTCTTTTGCTATGCTGGCGCGGAGCGAGGTCTTCCACCACCTTATCTAGGGATTTGGTGTGCTTTAGCCTTTTAAACAAGTCTTCCCCAAATAAATCTCCCGTTATTTCTGACTTTTTGAGTAGTTCTCGATATTTCTCATCGATGCTAGGAAGTATAAAATGAACCAAGTATATTTAAAAAAGAGACTTAAAGAAATTTAATAAACATCGTCTTAAAAATTATATAAGTAAAATTAACAAATAATAAGATTAACCAAGTATATTTTTAAAAAGCTTAGAAAAACCGCTTAACTTAAAAATTTATTCAAAAAGTATTTAAAAATGATAATGTTATCAGTGATAAGAGATAGTGAAACAAAAAACTTGACATTTCCGGCTCGTGTTTTTTCTGTATTTCCAAAGCTCTATGTTATAGTATTGATAAATGTATATACAAGAATGCAATTGATACGAACCAAGTTTTTGTTTCACTATCTCTTATCATTGATAACAGTTTTATTTTTCAAATAATTTTTGAATAAATTTTTATGGGGTTTTTCTAAATTTTTTAAATATATACTTTGTTAATTTTATTATTTTTTAATTTTATTTATATAATTTTTTAATCAATTTATTAAATTCCTTTAAGACTTTTTTTTTAATATACTGGCTAATTCTATTGATCTCAAAATTATTTTTGAAAGCACGCGTTTATGTACTTGGCGTTACTTTTTTAAGATTTTGTACACTGGAAAAAAAGTTTTGTTGTTTTATGAGAAATTCTGGTTGATTCAACCTGTCCGTTTGTTCGAAAATGGACGATACAAATTTTGTAGTTGGAATTACCAGAGGATTCTGGTTAATTCCATCCTGTTTGAATCTACCAGAATTTCTTGTTAATCTTACTACATCGTTTTGTTAGGTTTACAAAACTCTACAAAAATTTCTTGTTAATCTTATTATATTGTTTTATTAGGTTAACACAATTTTTTGGTTAAAAAACGAGTTTGGATAGAGTTTTTAAAATAATAACAATATATCTTGGTTTAAAGTACACTGCATATATTTTACATATATTTTACTAACCTCTAAAAATCTCTATATAGCTGTCGAAATTCCATTCGCGCAGAAGAAAAGACGTTTTTTCGTCCGCCATGCCGTTGAACAGAATAATGTAAATACACGATTGTAAGATACACGAAACAAATATAAAAGCTACCTTATGGGTACGTGATATTAGTATCGCATCGATACCGCGTTGGTTTGCGCGAGATTGGCATGCACCGACTTGCGCTGCGAGAACGAAGGCGCCAGCATTATCGCTATTTTTGTAAATATAACAAGAAGTTTTGTATTATTTTGTAGATTCAACAAGAAGTTTTGTAGATTCAACAAGAAAAACTTAATCAAATCCTTATAGTACAGTTAACCAAACGATGTAGTTATAAGCTGTAAAATCTTGTTATGATAACCAGAAATTCTGTTTCGTTTACACTGGAACCCCGCGTTAGCGTATTCCGCGTTAGCGGAAACTATCCCCTCCATATGCACTCGGCCCACATGAGTAGCGTGTGTGGGGATAGCAATGAGCAATGCAGTCGCGTATTTTACGGAGTGGGAGTGAAACCAAGCAATGGCCTAGTTTACATCGTGCATTTGATACGCGTATCAAGTAGTGAATTTAAGCTGATCAGCCAATGATTAAACACATTCACTAGTTATTTACTATTTGATACGCGTATCAAATGCACGATGTAAACTAGGCCAATAGGAGATAACCCCGCATTAGCGGACCAAAGCCCCGAACAGTCCGCTAACGCGGGGTTCCAGTGTAATAAGAATACGCTCAACCAGAACCGTTTTATTATTATAATAAAACCATTTTTCTCAGTGTAATCATATCAGAAATATATGTATTTAATACTTTATTTGTAAATTGAAGTTATATTAAATAACAAAAAAATGTTGTAGTTTATATAGAAACGTATATGTTTTTTATATTTTTTCTTTACACAGATAAATTTTTAACACTGTGAAAAAGAGATAAAAAAAATTAAAATTGTGTTTCAAAAATACCCAAGTTAAAGTTAAAAATCGTTTTCATATTAGTTTTAAAAAATTATCTGTGTAAAAGGAAAAATTATAAAAGAAAAAATACATTTTTACATAAACGACAATATTTATTTGTAATTTTATATAAATTTAATTTATAATAAAGTAAATTAAATAATTAATTTAAATAAAGTATCGAATATATTTCTGATCTAAATATAATTGTTTTAGTAATTTTGTTTAATAAATTTATGATTTTTTAATTTAATATAAATATATTAATGTTTTGAAAATTAATTTTAAATTTAACTTGTTTTAATTTAACCCAACTTTCAACTGACAATGAGTCAGTTTTTTGTTTATATAACCTTTAACTTGTTTATATAACGTTAACAAACAAAATGATTTATCCTTCTCTTCAACTAAAATACAAAAACTAAACAGCATCTTAAAGAAGACTTGTCATTGCCGTATCCGATTTTTAAAATTAGAATTTTAAACAAAATGACGGTCCTTTAAAATTAAAGTGCTGATTTTTGGTAAAAAGATTAATTTTTATTTGTTAAAAAAAAATAAAAAGAATTTAAATTTAAAAAATGGATACGACAACTACAAAAAAATTTACTATTCGTCAAGATGCCGTTTGGTTTTTGTATTTCATTTAAAGGAGAAATCATTGTAATCGCGGAATCATGCACAACTGTCTACATGACGGTAAAGGGAAGGGGGGATTTTTCAACAAAATCATTGTAATAACATTTGTATGAAAACTACAAAAGATGTATTTCATTGTGCAAAAAGTTCCATTTTTGCAGTTTGTCTCTTGGCTCTAAAAAAATTCATGAATAATAAAATTCATGAAAGGTATGTGCTTCCTTAAAGTTAAATAATTGTATAAGTAATGCTATAAGAAAAAGTCATGTAATATTTTTAATATTATAAGAAATAATACGTAGAAACTTACTACTATTGCGTAACCATATAAAATATGTAATTCAATTTTAGTGGAAATTAGAGTAAATGCTTTCCATTGGAAATTCTTCCATTTAAAGAATCTTTATAAACACACATGTCGAAAAATTTATCAATTTTACCGCATTAATTAGATATTTTTTTTACTATCAAAGTATTTAGTATGATAAAAATGAAACAAACGTTTAAAAAACAACAGTTATTCACGTAACTTTTTAAACAAATTTTGATGAAGTAATCAATAAATGTGTAATACACAAAGCGTGCACTATGTATGAAAATGTCGCCCAGTGAACAACACGTTGTCAAAAAGATCTCTAAAAGATATTTTGTTTCTGAAAATGATAACATAAAGAGACTTCTAAAAGATAACATAATGATGTCAGAATGTTAACCAATGCGCCGTTTTTTGAGAACAGAAAGATATCATAAAACTGATATCTAAAAGATTTCTTAAATCGGATATCTAAAAAATTTCTTAAATCGGATATCTAAAAGGTTTCTTAAATCAGATATTTTTAAACTGCAACTAAAGATAAAAAAATAAAATAAAAATTCATTTTTTAAAAATTATTTTTATCAACAGTAACATACTAAATTTAGGACAAATTTTTATTGATTAATTAAATTTAAATTAAATTATTTTATTCTTACTTGCCGCTGGTAGGTTTGAACCCGGAACCTTAGGATGACGAACCTTGTACTCTATCTGCTACGCCAATTTGACTTATCGATATGGGTACTTGTTATTGTCTTATACATATAATACCAATATGTTACAAACTGACGCAATTATATTATTTTTTATAAAAGCAATTAAATTTTGCAAAACATTAGAAATAAATAGCATTAATTTATTTACTTATTAATTTCATATTGTTAAATTTATCTTTTTCCATAGCCTTAATAATTTGATGGAAATTGCGATCTATTTTTAGCATTAATAGTTTGAAGCGTTCAAATGGTTAATTAGATGGTTTTTATTATTCTGTTTTTGTTTAGTACATGATAAATTTAGATTTTGTGCATTTTTTGTGCACAGTAATTGTAGGCAAACCGTTATTTTTGAAAACATTATCTTTATAATAATTTTTAAATAATATCAAATGGATTTCTCATTTAAGATATTATAATGTTATCTAATTTATGAGTCAACTACAACGCGCATGGACGGCTCAAAAATCGGACAGCATTGTGATATCTTTTATGAGACATCAAGCTGATATCATTTAGCTGATGCTATAAAGATAACATTTTCAAGAAACTTAAATGAGACTCTTCAATTAGATATCTCAAAGACCTCTTAGTGTTGTCTGATTTCTGAGTCAACTACGACGCGCATGGACGGCTCAAAAATCGGACAGCATTGTGATATCTTTTATGAGATATCAAGCTGATATCATTTAACTGATGTCATAAGGATAACATTTTCAAGAAACTTAAGTAAGACTTTTCAATGAGATATCTTAAAGACCTCTCTTAGTAGACGTCTCTGGTAAATGTTATCATTTTGACATCATTTCCAAGATATCGAAATGTTTTCTTAAAAAAGTTCTCTTAAAGTTTTCATTCTGACAAGCGTGTTGTCTGAGCGTTTACACGTTTTCAAATAATTTAACTGGAATTGATCACAGGGCCAAAAAGAAAATAAAGATGTCATTAGTGGAATTGTTCAACAGATAAAATTTGTATAAAATGTAAATTATACACACATAATTAATATTCATATTAAATTGACTTAAAAAAAACTGCGCCGCTTCTATGGAAAAAATTTCGAAGAAAACGTAAATAACATTTTCGTTGTGGCTTTGTGCGAAAAATAAATAAAAGGATTCATTGTAACTTGTTCTAGCCTGTAGCTAAACTAATAAAGTTAACAAAAAATAACTATTCAAAATAAAACTAGAGTATAAAAAACTATAATTGATATAAAAAGTACTTTTTATAAACAAATTATTGTAAATTGACTGTACAAACTAATTATGCTAATCGGAAAAAATAACGAAAGAAATATTATAATATGTGTATAACATTTTTTGTGTCGTTCTCTCTCTTTGATGATTATGCTAAAAATAAATATGTTTATAACAATTTGTTACAAAATTTTTAAAGCTTAAAAAATCCACACAATAACAAAATTATTACCAAATTATTTAATTTATTTTAATTAATTTTTAAAAATGACATATTAATGATGTATATAAAAAATATTAAATATAATAATTTGTTAATATTCTAAATTTTCTAAGTAAAAAAGGTGTTGGTCTCAAAAACATAATATATATATTTGCATTACGCGAGTGAGCAAGACAGTAAGGGAGGCGAGCGAGATGAGCATAACAACGTGCAAGGAAGCTCGATCCGATTCTTGGGCTTCAGCATGCTGTTATTCTCATCTCGCTCACTTCTATTACTATCTCATTCGTTCTTAATAATCTCTCGCTCGCTCCTTTTACTGTTTCGCTCGTTCTTATTGAATGTCTCGTTCGCTCTTGTATTTTCTCGCTCGCACACATACGAAAAATCAATAACTCTGTTACCGTCATTTCGTCCACATAGCACGGAACACAACCAGGTAGCACGGACGCACACCAAACGAACGATTTTATTGACAGGATCGAAAAGTGGATGTGGTACGTAGTTCTACATCCACGTTTGGCGCTGATGCTACATCCACATTTCGGTCGCACGAAAAAGGCCGCGGTGGCCGCTCTCAGGCTTCTCTCTGGTGTAAACTAGGTCCATGCTCTAGTTTACACTAAAGACTTATAATCAAAGATTCGCCAATGGCGAACACAATTTTGGTTGGTCACTTGAATCACATGGTTTATCCGCCATTGCGTACCCACGCTGGGCGAGGAAAAGGGGAGAGTGCTCTGTGTTGAACAGTATAGATTAAAGGAATATGTGTCAGAAATTATAAGGTAATTCAATCTCTGCACTCTCGAAGGTCACTATATTTTGACGGTACACTCAGGAAGAACAAGAAAATTTAAATTTGCATCTGTTATATGGCTGCGTACAACTTGGAGCAGGCTCGCATTGTTTACTATCTACTAGTTTACACCGAGCACTTGGTACGCGTATCAAGTAGTGAATTTAAGCTGATCAGCCAATGATTAAACACATTCACTAGTTATTTACTATTGGTTTGTTCGCGTCGCCATGCTCCGACATGCTCCTACTCACTCCAACGCATTCTAATAGGTTGGCGTCATCGGAATCAACGTATGAGAGTGCGTTGGGGTGAATAGGAGCATGTTGGGGCATGTGACGCGACAGACCCATGATGTAATAAGAAAGGAGAACCAACACACGTATGCGCAGTAGTCGACCAATAAGAATTTGGTTCAAATGTTCGAAAGAAGATTATTTGCGCGGTGCATTTGGACCCAAATTTCATTGGCTCCGCTCATCGTGCCGGCATCGCTATATGCGCAATGGTACACCTTTCTTATTACATCATGCTCACTACTCGGTGAGCTTTACTACACTGACGTTTCCGAACGCAGCTTCTGGCAGCCTAGACTTTGCATTAAGGAAGTTTTTATTGTATTATCTTAACCTCTATTAACCTTTCGTATTATTTTTCTTAAGATAATACAAATTTATGAAATTTGTAGGGAAAATTAAAATTTGAATTTGTAGTTAAGCTAAACTATTTGCTGTATGTTTTAATTTTGTCTTTGAAAAATTCTTGTGGACGTGATGTATAAGATGTTTTAAGATATTGAATTATATATGAATGTAAAATGCATAGTGAAAGTGAGGAAGGAGAAATTGTATCAGACTTCGAAGAAGATTTTGCAGAAGAGTTATGCAGTTTACCTCATGTTCTAAAATTCATACATAAACGGAATGAATATATAAAAAAACAACGGAAAAAAATTGATAAACTTCGAAAGAAACTCAATCAGAAGGTGTATATGTTTTCAATAAAGTTAAATTAATATTTTACATTCAAAAAAGTGATTTTGCAACTACAAAATTATAAAAATTGTATATAAAAATTGAGATAGCTAAATGATGAGTAAATACTGTGATGAAATATGTTATACTTAATCAATCTATGTGATGCAAGGTTTACAATGTCAGCAGGAGTAATGGAGTAGGAGTAAAGCGAGGTTTACAATACATGGAGTAAGCATGGAGTAAGACGTAAGAGTAGGTTTAAGCAGGCGTAAGCATGTCACTTCTGGCGTAAGAGAGCTGGCGTAAAGGCGTAAGCGAAATAAATTTATTTTATTTCTTACTCTTACTCTTACACTTACGCTGTTATACTCAGCCAATCAGAGCAGTTTGTTTCCTACCCTTGACATTGCTAATTGGCTGTATTTCTTACGCTTACTTTATCGTTCTAGACAAGACTGTTGTAAGCATCTTACAACAAAATTGTTACTCATACTCTTACGCCTTACTCTATGCTTACTTCGTGTATTGTAGACCTTGCTTAAGAAGTAAGAAATATGAAATGAGATTTGCCTATTTTGTTTAATCCCGGTTTTTAATTGATCAATTGTTATCTTACTTCTTACTCCATTACTCCTGCTGATATTGTAGACCTTGCATGACAGAAGCAAAATTTACAAATTTTACATGTAACTGCAAAAATTCTACCAGATAAAAATTAACGATATATTTTGGTTGTGACCAAGAAATCTATCTATATTAAAACATTTTTTTGGGTGTATTACATTTTCTAATTAACTTTATTTGTTAAGAGAATATATATTTTTTTTGTCCTTTTTTATTCTCTTCTTACTTCTTAAATTTTATTAATATAAAATATTACTAATATTAATATAAAATGTGATGTATTATTTTTCACAGAAACAGCAAAACTTGATATGTACAAAAACATTTGTACACTGCGGGACTCAGACAAATCCTTTAATTTTTAATGACTTATTATCACAAGATTGGAATATTAATCACAATATTAATTCATCAAGTATAGTAGATCAAGTGAAGCAAGTAGCAGAATCAGCTTTATTACAGACTGGATTTGTTTATGAGCACACATCAGGAATGTATTATGATTATAAAACTGGATATTATTATGATACGGTATGTATTTAATGAATATTATGATTTTATATCATATATACATACAATTTTTTATATGCTATATACACATGTACCAAGTTCTATTGTTTTTTTAGAATCAAGGTTTATATTACGATGGAAACACTGGAATATATTACTATTATGATGAGGATAGTAATACGTATCAATTCCATAGTCAAATCTGTATAGACAAAACTATTCCTACATACCTTTCAACTTTCCAAAAGAAGGGAGAAGATACTGAAAAAATATATAAGGTGGATTGTGATTTATCAAATTTTATATAATTTGTTATTTTGAAGAAATATTTGAAATATTGTCTTGAATTAAAAGTTTTAAATAGATGAATTAATAAAAGACTTTTTAAATCTAATGGTTGAAATATACAAACAATAAGCTTTTGGTAACTGACTTGTGTATTTTCATACATGTGTCTTTCTTGCAGGATGACATGAAAAAGGGAAAATATACAAATGAAGAAAATTTTGAAGATAAAGAACCAGAAGAGGGTGAATATTTACAGAGTGAAAATGAGGGCATTTCTGACAAAATTATTCCTGATGTATCTACAAATAGCGAAAGTGATGATGAAAAACAAGGTTTATTATTTATATATTGAATTTTTTCTTAATATTCTTTATGTTTAAATAGACGAGGTATTTAAACCATTAAAATTTTCTTATTTTTTAAACAAAAGCAGATAAAAATATTTGATATCTTACAAGGGAACCCGTTTGCTATATACGTAAAAGTCAATTTTATTGAAAATTTATTTTAATTAAAAAAATTTTTTCTCGAAAAATCAACAGCGTAGTTAAATGAAAGTATTTATGCTGTAAAACTTTTGTATAAAACATTTTTTTATATTTTGTTTAGTTTACGAAATATATCGAAAAAAGGTAAAAATATCTCAACCTTTGAAGGATAGTTTCACTCCTTCAAACTATTTATAAGCCTAAACGGAAAATTTTTTTATTTTAATGAAACTTGGCATAAATGTAGAGGGGGTAAATACATTAATTTAGAAATGTTTTATTTTGGTTCAAAACTGGCTTGAAGGGGTGAAAGCACGCTTCAAAGTTGAGACATTTTTGCGTTTTCTCGATATATCTCGTGAACTAAACAAAATATAAAAAAATTTTTCATACAAAAGTTTTACGGCATAAATACCTCTATTTAACTATTCTATTTATTTTTTTCAAAAAAATTTTTACAAAAAAAAAAAATTGTTTTTGAAAAGAAATTTTTTTAAAGAAATAAATAACATCGTTAAATAGAGGTACTTATAATGTAAAACTTTTGTATGAAACATTTTTTTATATTTCGTTTAGTTTACGAGATATATCGAGAAAAGGCAAAAACTCTAAATTTTTGAAGGATTGTTTTCAACCCTTTAAACTGTTTATAAGCACCAACTTATAATTTCTAAATTCATGTATTTACCCCCTTTAAATTTATGCCAAGTTTCATTAAAATCAGAATTTTCGGGTTCGCGAGGTTCCCTTGTTAGATCAAGCAGACATTTGTTGAAGATTAGTAAAAAAATTTGCATTTGGTTTAAGTGTATAACACTTTGTGTCACTATTTGAGTTGGAAGCATTTGTAATAGAAATTTAATGATACAAGAATGAAACAATTGAAAATTGAGCAATCGCACAGTGTTTTCGGAAAAAATCAAACATGTATTTGCTCTGTGCACATTTTACAGGCAGTACCCCTTCGTTGCAAGTGTTTAAAAGAATGGATCATCAAATAAAGTATGAAAAGTGTACGAAAATTATTAATATTGAAGCTTTTTTGCATTGATAACGTCAGTATATTTTTTTTACAAACTAGGCATAAATTAAAAATGTATACTTGATTGTCAATCACGCGGAAAAGCGATGATAAAACGCACACTTCTCGTGTTTACACGATTTTTATATATATATATATATATATATATATACAGGGTGTCCTGCATTAGGTCTGCAATACTTCATGGAAAGATAGACGGGATCAAGGTGAACATAAAAGTCCATTATAGTTTTTGGATATCTCCAATGATAGCCGAGATATTAATTTTTTATTTACCTGATGTGTTTATATATACAGGGTGTTACAGAAGCATCGGATTTGCTTAGCACCGTGCGATAGAGAATGAAAATCTAAGAAGAAATGTCTAATATTATTTTTCAATACGGTAAATAGTTTCGCCTTAATTTATCATTGTAATAAGTCAATAAGCGCGGAGGTACAAGAAAAAGTCAGTGACGGAGAATGCGTGAAGTTGACTCCTTGATATTAAAAATTGAAAAATGCTTCTAATGCTAATAATTATCGATAAAATTTTTTGAAAGGCTACCAAAATTTTCAATAGAACTGTCAATTACCGAAAAATATTTCTATTTTGACGGAAAGTGTCATAAATAGAGCAAATAAATGTTTGGAAGCTAATGGTGGACACTTTGAGCACTTGTTATAAGAAGCACTTGTTATAATGTTTTATTGTTTTATAATAAATAAGTTTAATTACCATTAAATTTTTTCTTACCTTGTCTGATAGACAAATCTTTGTAAGACCTATAGCGGTAAAATTTTTTTCGGTAATTGACAGTTCTGGTAGCCGCCTGAAGAATTCTATCGATGATTACACAGGCACACAAAAAAAAGTGGTTGGTCCGGCGGATTAGACTAGTCAATCTTAATGTATTTCGACCCGCTGAATCCGAATCTAAAGTCAGAATTGCAAAGTTAGCTCGCATTTTCTAACCACAAAAAAAATTCTTTTTTAATTACACAGGCACACAAAAAAAAGTGGTTGGTCCGGCGGACTAGACTAGTCAATCCTTATGTATTTTGACTTGCTGAATCCGAATCCAAGGTCAAAATTGCAAAGTTAGCTCGCATTTCCTAATCTAAAAAAAAATTTTTTTTGAGGTTAGGAAAAAATGTGCTAATTCAGCAATTCTGACCTTGGATTTGGATTCAGCGGGTCAAAATACATAAGGATAGACTAGTCTGGTCCGCCGGACCAACATTAAAAAAAAATTTTTTTTTTAGATTAGGAAAAAATGAGCCAATTCAGCAATTCTGATCTTGGATTTGGATTCAGCGGGTCAAAATACATAAGAATAAACTAGTCTGGTTTGCCGGACCAACATTAAAAAAAATTTTTTTTTGAGATTAGAAAATGCGAGCTAACTTTGCAATTCTAACCTTAGATTCGGATTCAGCGGGTCAAAATACATAAGGATTGACTAGTCTAGTCCGCCAGACCAACCACTTTTTTTTTGTGTGCCTGTGTTATTAGCACTTGAAGCTGTAAACTGCGGAATAAGAAATTTCTTTAGTTGAAGATACAAATTCGAAAATTTTCTAAGTCCCGTCAAAATGGAAATATTTCTCGATAACCGACAGTTTCATTGAAAATTTGGGTAGCCTTTCAAAGAATTTTATCGATAATTATTAGCATTAGATATTAGAAGCATTTTTCAATTTTTAATATCAAGGAGTCAACTTCACGTATTTTCCGTCACTGACTTTCTCTTGTACCTCCGCGCTTATTGACTTATTACAATGATGAATTAAGGCGAAACTATTTACCGTATCGAAAAATAGTATTAGACATTTTTTTTTAGATTTTTATTCTCTATCGCATGATGCTAAGCAAATCCAATGCTTTTGTAATACCCTGTATATACATATATATATATATAAACTCTGTAAAAAAAAGATAACATTATCAAATGTGTGATATCCAAACAAAATTACTTAAAAAAAAAAATTTTTTTTAAGCGCTAAGTGTGTGTGCGTGCGTGCTTTTTTAAAGAAAACACCATAAATAAAAGGATAAAAAAATTGTTTTCTTTACAAAAATAATAATATGAGACCAATTATGTATCAATTATAAGAACAGATACAAAATTTTTTTATTATTACTTTTTAATGTTACAAAAAAAAACTTAAACGGGCTTAATGATTAAATAATCAAATGATTAAAATCAACCAACAGGATTATAGTGAAGCAAAAACTTGGCGTGCTTGGCTCGTATTTTTTCTATATTTTCAAGATTATGTTATTGATATATATATATATATATATATATATATATATATATATATAATATCAATAACATAGTCTTGAAAATATAGAAAAAATACGAGCCAAGCACGCCAAGTTATATATATATATATATATATATTTAGGGACACCCTGTATTATATATACCTATATATATATAGATAGATAGATAGATAGTGAAGTAATAACTGATAATAAAACAAACCCAAGCCACATTAATCACAGATAATATATTTTAAATAATATAAATTTAAAGATGTGGGATGGTTTGTTACGGATTTCGCTGTTTCGCAGATAGGTATCGAGTGGTAGAAATAACCTGGGAGAATTGTTTAAACGCTCTTAATAAATATTATTTCAGCCTTTTATATACACTATATTTAATCTATGTATTATCTTTTGCTTGGTTTAAGAGCCCCCATTGGGTCAAAAAAATGGACGCCTAAAACTTAGGCTTCTACGCTATTGGCGGAAAAACTTTTATTACCCTGTAGCCGACGGAATTGTTGGCGTCTAGAGTGAGAGAAGATGCTATTTTCAGGCACGGCCGGTCCGAGCGTTCCCTGTCCCTTCGCTTCTTCTCATGTCGGCGGCCTCGGTCTTTGGTTCGGTGTCGTTTTCTCTTGCGGAGGATACTATTTTCTTCCTTGGCCTTGCACGTAAGTTCACTCTGGTTGTCGGCCATCGCCGGTGTTGTTAAGTCGTCCTCGAAGGTTTGCATCCCGATTTGTTGCCGCTCCTGTGATCCCTCAGCCTGGGTGCCTCTCTCCGTTACCATGGCCTCTACTTCTGTCTGCATCCCGGTCATCCTAGTTTCCTTAATCAGGGTTTCCAAGAGATCCGGTAGCTGGTACCTTGGAAAGGTATATCTCCACACTTGGGGATTGTCCGCAGCCAGCAGCACTCTCTGTGGACACGTCCTGGAGATCGGTCCTAGCTGGGTGACGGAAAGCTTCCACACTTTGTTGTCGGTCGCCAAGTTGTCGTGGTAAAGTATTACCTGTAGTTGGGTAGAACTAGCGCTCTACTACGAAAAAATGACTCGTCTGCCTTAACGCAATGAGTGACTCAACTCTCTTTGCTCGCTTCTTATATGTCCTGTGTGCTGTCATTTTACTTGGGAGAATCGCGGTCCTCTGGTGGTAGCGGCGCATACTTCCCATTTTCTTACAACTCAGGTGCTTACTCCCGAGTGCTCCGGAGTTTGCCGGGTTGCGCGATGACTAGGCGTTGTCTGCCTTATGTCGTCACAATAGGATTTATTTAAACTTTTGTTTCAATACTTGGCTAATTGTATTGATCTTGTATCATTTTTGAATGCGTTTATGTACTTAACATCTTTCTTATCTTTGTAAAGTTTTTGATAGGTTATTATTTTTTCATTATTTTATTTTTACAAATAATTTTCATATTGTATAACATTGATGGGTTATTGCGTTTTAACGATCCGGGCACGCCAAGTTTTTGCTTCACTATAATTCCGTTGGTTGATTTTAATCATTTAATTATTTAATTATCAAACTTGTTTAAGTGTTTTTTTTTGTAATATTAAAAAGTAATATTAAATAAATTTTGTGTAAATATCTGTTTTTATATTGGTGCACTTACTTTATATTATTATTTTTGTAGAGAATTTTTTTGTCCTTTTATTTATAGTATTTTTCTTAAAAAAACACGCACGCACACACACTTGGCGGTTTTTTTTTAAGGGAAGACCCCATTCTTGGTTAACTTAAAAATCAGTTTGCGAATTTTTTTGGAGAAAACGAATGATTAAAAAACTAATTTAAGGGTTTTATTTTAAAAACCCTTAAAGTAAATTTTTTTTAATGTAAAAAAAATTTTATTTTGTTTGAACTACAAAATGGCGGCTTTTTGCTCCAATTATGAAAACAATTTTTGTGAGATGGGTTCAAGCGGTGCATGATTTTGGCAAAACAGTTTAATCTAGGTAAATGTAAAAAAATGACATTATCTACACTGTTATAGTTATCGGCTCACGTAGATTTTTTAAAATATTGATTTTTTTTGAATTCGCGATGATTTAAGAAAAGTTTTAATTTTTTCGAAAAAAAATTGTCTTTAATTATCGATTTAAAAAAACTACAAAATATTTTGCAAATAATCCTACGCGAGCCGATGGAGAATGTTGCTAAGAATATTTACTTAAAATTTGAAATTAATTGGATGAAAACTTTTTTAGTTATCTTGCACACTGTTTCGGAAAATGCAGTTCCGAGAAAAACGCGTTTAAAGTTTTTGAAACATTATACTGTGTCACAGCAAGAACTTCCATCTTATAATTAATCTGCAATATCTGCTTTATAAAACTGACCTGTCAAATCATTAGTCTCATCAGCTTCCTTTCTGATCACTAATAATGATTTAGCCTCTTTTGTTTCTCTGTGGGACTTTTTTCTTTCTTCCTCGCGCGCGCTGCGTCGTGCTTCTTGCTTTGGAAAATTCACTTTCGCGACACTTTGACTTTGAATTTCGCTTTTGGACCTTTTTTCTCGTATTCTTGAGGGTTTAAATTAATGATTAAAGTAATAAAAAATTTTTGATTTTTTGAAACCTCAAGGGTGAGGTCCCTTCTTAAGTAATTTTGTTTAGATATTACACATTTTATAGTGTTAAGCTTTTTTTTACAAAGTTTATATATACTAGACACCACAGACGTGCGCTTCGCGCGCGCTATTTGACTTTTTAGTTTTTATTTTTAAAAAATATATTACAACAATAACCATCTATATAAATTTGACAGCTCAAAATACAATCGCAATGACAGTTATTCTCGCAACACGAAATAAGCGCAGTGAGAGAACCAATTAGCATCGCGGAAAAGAGGCTTCATTATATGCTTTTTTAAAGATAGGATAAGAAAAGTCGCGTAGGCCCGAGAAGTGTTTATCATCGCTTTTCCGCATCCGTGATTGACAATTAAGTCCGCGACGAGTTTCATGGCAATTATGTGACAGTTTGTATTTACGAATATTTATTAATATTTTTCACTTTGCAACATTTTTATTACTTTTAATTAAAAAAAAAAAACAATATTTTTGTTTATAAATTTTTATCCTTCCTATATATTTACTGGGGCCATTAGTTCCAAAAATTGCTATGGATATTACTGCAATCAATTTTAGAGATATGCACGGAGCGAATAGGTACAAAGTAAACTTGAATACAACACATTATGACAACGTACCTTGATGACCAATTTTTAAATATTTTTTATTTTTTATATTAAATTTTATATTTAAGATAGATCAGAATAATAATATTAATAATAATAATGGATCGGGAGATGGTTCTCAAACAATGTCTTACCTCTGGCACTCAGCTTGGGTCTATTGTGCTTCCCTGTTTATCAGCTTCTCTTAGAGAATCCCGCTTTCTCCTAAAAGCGGAACAAGTCCTCCACGGGCAGCTGTTCCTGACCTGGTTCCAGAATGTGTGATCCTAGCAGACACGTTCTTGGTCTGACTAGTGCTGGACAGTACCAAAGAATATGGAAGCTAGTTTTCTTCTCTTTGTCACGCAACCTGCAGTTGGACTGTAGTCCTTTGTCAGGATATTTCCCTAACAGGGCTCTGGCCTGTCTGCATTTGATCTCTGTTTCCTTCCTCCAGTATCTCAGGTGCTGGTCCCGGAGCCAGCTCTTAATCTTCCTCCTTGACAGAAGGAGATCCCAAACGTCGCACATTGGGGCAAAAAGTACTTTTTGTGATTAAAATTCAAGCCGCACTCTAATTCTTAACGGATTCAAAGCATTTTTTTTTAATTTGTTGGAAATTGTATAGCCTATACATATTTTCTGCGGAATTTTGTTTATGTTTTAAATAAAAAATGGCGCATTCAAAATGCTGGCATAAAATGTCAAAACCGTACGATTGCGGATAAATTTGCAACAAAAAATGTATATATTTACAGAAAAACGTTATTATGTGTTGTATAGTCAATAATTATAAGCTTCAATTTAAATTTAAAAAACGGCGGATCCAAGATGGCGGAAAACAACAACAGGATTTTATGAAATATTTTAACAAATAACAGAATTTTTATGAAAAACGACTTTTAATAGGTTTTTGAAATTGCTAATTATGAATCAGAATAAAATGATAAAAATTAATAAGACGAATGCAGTATAACGGATAAGAAAAGAAAAATCGTCTTTTGTTGTATTAATACATAATATGAATGCTATTGTATCATAAAACAATACATAAATATTCTATTACATATAACATCAAGATTAAGATATTAATCATGAGGATAGGTTTTTTAGGCTATATACACATATATTTTTTAAATTGTATTGTTTATATTAAACATTTTTTTGGTTTATTATTTTTTAGCTTTTTTTACATTTTACATTTAATTTTTAAGTGTTAAGAAAAAAATTATTTTACATTTACCTTACTAACAACTGTAATATATCCTCGTCTAATTCTATTACAGTTTTCCGAGAGTTACTTCTAAGACTTGTAATATATGGATCCGATGTAAAAAGTAATGTATGAAACACATCTCCGTTTGTAGCCAATCTAGAACATTTCCTGGCATGGTGTAACCTGAACTTTTTATAATCTTTATTTCTAGATTCTTGCGCATCTTCGGACAACTGTCCAAGTGGTAAAATGGCATTATAACGAATAATATCCTCTCCATGAATTAGTACTTTATGTACAGATGAAGGCATATAATACCATTTATATTTATTTACATACAACTCTGCTGTTCTATAAGCATATTCACCAAATTTTTGAGCATTTATTTGTATTCCAGAAGCCATAGTTTGCAATAAAACATGAAATCGTCTTATCAGTTCTTCATTTACTCCTGTAATGTCAGCAGTACAAGCTTCATTGCCAAAAAATCTACGCGCAGTATTACCATCATTACTGTTTCCACTAACTTGGCGTGGTTTATCAATGATTAAACTGAACTTAAACTTTTTGTAATGCGTCGACTGATGGCAATTGTATTGTATATTATTCAATTTGTCGATATTTTTAGATAATATCTAATTTATCGATATTTTTACATTAGATATATATTATATAGAACGGACCTGTCCGAACTCAGCTCGCGAGCCAAAAGCGCTTTCCCCCTCTCCATCTTTTCAAAAGAGTGAGACGAAGAGTAAACAAAGAATAAAAGCGCTATTCTTTTGTCGTTAAAGCATCTATCCTTTGTTGTTTACTCTCCGTTTCACTTTCTCGAGAAGTTGACGCGTAAATTTTAGTCGCTTGCGAGTACTCTTTTGAATAACTTTATCCACACAAACATAACGGTATGGCATTTTTCAAAGTTATTAAACGTAATATCTGTCTTGCCTTAATAGAACACGGCAAGCATTTATCTACAGCTGAAAGATATATCAGGAAAAATTTCAATCTTTCTGAAAACGAGCTGTTGTGCGTACTTAATAGGATACAGAAGAATTTGCTTCCTGAATTTAAAAAACGTTGGAATCAAGCTTATAGAAAGAAAGAAGTATTTCTGCGAATTAATACCAGCTGGTTAAACAGCGAATATTCTGTGAATTTTCACACATTCGATAAATCTTCTACATCTGGGAAGAAAGCAGGAAGACCATGCAAGACTTTCGAAGAATCGGCCGAAGTAACACAAAGACAAAAAGCTACAAAATTATTCCGCGATTCAGGACTGGATCATATCTATCACTCATACATTCAAGGATTGCGTTCAATTGGTGAGATAAAAGAATCAGAAATTATTCAAAAGTTACGGTCTGCATCACCAGAAGTAAAAGAAATAGTACACCAACAGCTAACAAAAGCTCATACTTCTGTAGTTCCATTTTCTAATGAGGAAGCCTTGGCAATGTTCGTTGATTTAGATTTAACAAAAGATCAATATGTACACCTTAGAAAATGCTTAATAGAAAAGGAATGTAGATTATTGCCATCTTATAAACAAATAGGACAAGCGAAAGAGAAATGTTACCCGGATAAATCAAATATTAAAATATCCGATACTAGTGCAAAAGTAAGTTTGCAATATCTTTTAAATCATACTACTAATCGATTGCTAATGATAAATTCCCTTCAAATAATGAATTCACAAAACTTAATTTTATACAGTAAATGGGGTTGTGATGGTTCATCTGGACAAAGTGAATATAAACAAATACTTTCCGGAGAGAGTGAATTAATTTCTGATGCCAATTTATTAATATCATCTTTGGTCCCAATAAGATTAGTTGATGAGGACACAAATAATGTTATTTGGCAAAATCCAACCCCTTCTTCCGTTCGATTTTGTCGACCTATTTCTATGGAATTTGCGAAAGAGACACCAGAAAAAACAAACAATCTTATCCATGATATTGAAGCACAGATACGTGTACTTATACCTACTTCAGTTATAATTGAAGATAAAACAGTGGCGGTAAAACATAAATTGTTCTTAACAATGATAGATGGAAAGGTAATACAAGTATTAACAAACACACCATCTGCTTCAACTTGCAATGTATGTCAAGCCAAACCATCACAAATGAACGATTTAAATTGCATAATACAAAAGGTTCCAAATGAAGAAACCTACAGATTTGAACTTTCCACGTTACATGCTTGGATTCGATTTATGGAGTTGGTTTTGCATATATCATATAACTTGTCCTTCCAAAAATGGTCTGCAACAACTGATGTACACAAAAAGGAGAGAGAAATCAAAAAGCGATATGTACAAAAACGGTTTCGAGATGAACTAGGTTTAATCATTGATAAACCACGCCAAGTTAGTGGAAACAGTAATGATGGTAATACTGCGCGTAGATTTTTTGGCAATGAAGCTTGTACTGCTGACATTACAGGAGTAAATGAAGAACTGATAAGACGATTTCATGTTTTATTGCAAACTATGGCTTCTGGAATACAAATAAATGCTCAAAAATTTGGTGAATATGCTTATAGAACAGCAGAGTTGTATGTAAATAAATATAAATGGTATTATATGCCTTCATCTGTACATAAAGTACTAATTCATGGAGAGGATATTATTCGTTATAATGCCATTTTACCACTTGGACAGTTGTCCGAAGATGCGCAAGAATCTAGAAATAAAGATTATAAAAAGTTCAGGTTACACCATGCCAGGAAATGTTCTAGATTGGCTACAAACGGAGATGTGTTTCATACATTACTTTTTACATCGGATCCATATATTACAAGTCTTAGAAGTAACTCTCGGAAAACTGTAATAGAATTAGACGAGGATATATTACAGTTATTAGTAAGGTAAATGTAAAATAATTTTTTTCTTAACACTTAAAAATTAAATGTAAAATGTAAAAAAAGCTAAAAAATAATAAACCAAAAAAATGTTTAATATAAACAATACAATTTAAAAAATATATGTGTATATAGCCTAAAAAACCTATCCTCATGATTAATATCTTAATCTTGATGTTATATGTAATAGAATATTTATATATTGTTTTATGATACAATAGCATTCATATTATGTATTAATACAACAAAAGACGATTTTTCTTTTCTTATCCGTTATACTGCATTCGTCTTATTAATTTTTATCATTTTATTCTGATTCATAATTAGCAATTTCGAAAACCTATTAAAAGTCGTTTTTCATAAAAATTCTGTTATTTGTTAAAATATTTCATAAAATCCTGTTGTTGTTTTCCGCCATCTTGGATCCGCCATTTTTTAAATTTAAATTGAAGCTTATAATTATTGACTATACAACACATAATAACGTTTTTCTGTAAATATATACATTTTTTGTTGCAAATTTATCCGCAATCGTACGGTTTTGACATTTTATGCCAGCATTTTGAATGCGCCATTTTTTATTTAAAACATAAACAAAATTCCGCAGAAAATATGTATAGGCTATACAATTTCCAACAAATTAAAAAAAAAATGCTTTGAATCCGTTAAGAATTAGAGCGCGGCTTGAATTTTAATCACAAAAAGTACTTTTTGCCCCACTGTGCGTCGGCCCCGGTCCAGCAACTTTACCGCCTCCCTGGCAAATAAGTCGGCCGTTTCGTTGCTCTTGATCTTTGAATGCCCGGAAACTCATACTAGGCCATCGTTGTCCTTGTCCAGTACGCACCCAGACCAGCCGCGAGTTAATTCTCGGACACTCCAGTGCCTTAAGCACCGCTTGACTGTCCAAGCAGATTTTGATGCGCCTTTCTACTCTATCGAATTTCAATAGGCTGGGCACATCTCATGATTGCTACCACCTTCACTTGAAAAACCGTAGCGTATTCTCCAAGTGGAACGGTTATCTTTATATCATCACGCTGGGAGTACAGACCGACCCTGGAGCTCATGCCCATTTTGGAGCTATCTATAAACCAGACGTCCCCGTCTCGGGGGACGGATTCCTTGGAACCGTTCCAATTCTAGTGCCCGGGAAAGCTTATCCTGTACCTCCTCTCGAAGATACGAATCACCGACCTCCTGTCTTATCCCATCACAAAAATGGAATTTGACAGTATGTCTCCGAGTAGTTTTGTGTGCAAGGCTCTTGCCTTCCACCTCGATTCACACTTCAGCCACCATCACCCGATCGAGTGTTCCAACGCCAAGCAGCACTCTCATCGCCGCTACCAGTGTGGTCCGCATGATCCTCAGAGCCCCTCGTAAAACCAGAAACCTGACGTGCTTCAATGCTACCTTGGCGGTTTTCTTTAGCACCCTCGACTACCCACGACAGACGCGTATAGTAGCCTGGGTCAAAGTACCGCCGTGTAGATTCAATAGACTATTTTCGGTTTCAGACCCCATGTCTGACCGAAAGTTTTTCTACACGTCCAGAGGTAAGAGCACATGCTCTTACAGCGTTTCTCAAAATGTTCCCCCTATGTCAGCCTCTTATCTAAGGTTACTCCCAGATATTTAACCGACTTGGCAGGGACCAATCTTGTTCTACTATAAGAATCGGCCCTTTTACCGGGCCTATTTCGTACCTGCGAGTGAATACTACAAGCCCGATGTTTAGTGAGTTCATCGACAGTCCGATTCTACTGTACGATTTCGAGAAAAATGCGTTTATAGTCTTAAGTAACGGTATTTCTTAAATAAAATAAAACTTTAATTTATCACTAATCTGCTATTCTGGCACTATATAGTTGCCTTTCTGGATCGATATTTTGGGAGCATCCGATTGACCACGTTGCAATTGACCACAATCATTTACAGCAATGAATACTTAGAGTTTTTTTGTTAGACCGCCAAAAAAAATTGTGGTCAATTGAGATGTGATCAATTGGAGCGCTCCCAGAATTTTTCACAGAAGTACATACGGATTTTTAATTTTATTATAATTTTATTATAAAAATAAAGTAGTCGTCTCACAGACCTATTACTCGTGTGACGTGAGTTGTCATGTCTCTGCGTTAGATATAAGTTCTGCGACATATAATACACACTATGCGTAATCGCAATTTACTTTTAGTGCTTATCATGTTAAAAATGACATAACATGTTTTATCTTCGCTGGTCCGAAAACGTATAAACTGTTATGTCATAATTAAACTTTGTATGTACACCTGAAGAGGACCAAAATCAATGGTCGAAACGTTGTGTCTCTAATAAACGGATTGCCAGACAGTCGACTAATAAATCTATCAATTTATTATTTTTATATACCACTGGCGACAAAAAGCATCACTTTAATATTTATTATAAACCTTTTCTGTTATCAACAATTTTTATCTTTTTTTTTTCTAAAAATAAAACTTTTTAATATGTACGTCATTTTCGCAAAAAAATGGAAAAAAACTTCCGTATATACTTTGTAATCGCGTTCACGAGCGACGAACAACTTCGCCTTTTTGTCACGGCCCTGCATTATCCGGGTCACGGGGCGACGGTAATCTGATAAGTGTCGTAAGAAAGAAAAGTTGGGCGCCAGGTACGAGGGAGCGTACCACTTATTCGTGTAAACGCTAATCAACAGGCGAATAATTAAAAGTAACGCGGACATCACCCTAAAATTTGGTAGAGGGAAAGATTTGGTACGGACGGATGGAATCGGGAAGGCGAGAGAATTATCTGAAATCACACAAATTTTTAACAAGAATAAAACAAGTGTATCTACGATCGGAGATGACTACTTTTTGGACACGTAACGATTGGACACGGTTCGATTGGACACACACGATTGGACATAGCACGATTGGACACGCACATTGTACGATTAGACACCGCACGATTGGGCACCGCACGATTGGACACCGGACGTTTGGATACCGTATGATTGAATTACACTAGTAAAACATACATATCGCATGATTGGACACCGCAATATTGGACACCGTACGATTGGACATCGCATTATTGGACACCGCACAGCCTTTTAGTGAAAAACATTTATATGACAGATTATCTAACCTTAGAAAAAAGCGTCGCTCTGCCAGAAAAGATGTGAATTTTTACTGTCTATATACGTATTTTTACGAGCATCTTGTTTTGCGTGGAAAGTCGCAAACCTATGTGGTGCAGAGAATGCCTTGTTTGCGGTGTTTAATAATGTGTCCAATTGTGCGGTGTGCAATAATGCGGTATGTATGCTTTACTAGTGTAATTTAATCATACATATTCAAATGTTCGGTATCCAATCGTGCGGTGTCCAATCGTGAAATTTGCGTAAAATGAATCAGTAATAT
Organism: Monomorium pharaonis; assembly: GCF_013373865.1. Taxonomy (NCBI): domain Eukaryota; kingdom Metazoa; phylum Arthropoda; class Insecta; order Hymenoptera; family Formicidae; genus Monomorium; species Monomorium pharaonis. The sequence continues at coordinate 14,393,771 of NC_050472.1, read as the reverse complement.
AGTCAGTAATTTATTGATATTATAAATTAAGTTTCAGCATTATTCCAATGTCTGGAATATGCCTGCAATTTGTCAGTCAATTATATTATTATTCCTCCATCTTTTTTGTAACCTCTAGTAGTGTTGACATATAATATATGTCATATATGTATAGGGGAACCTGGGGCAGAATGAGATAGTGAGGTAGAATGGGACAGTATTATTATTTTTATTGTACGCTGCCGCAACGGTGTTAAAAATTTGAATTGCTTCAACAGATCGTATAATAAGACTGAGATAACTTTGTTGATTGTAACGAATTTTTTGTACGATTGCGGCACCATACAATGAAAATAATAGTACTGTCCCATTTTACCCCGTTATCCCATTCTGCCTTGGGTTTTTCTACATCTTTTCGTAATTTTACATAGTATAGTTTAAAAATACTATGGCCTAGTACTGATTTGTCAACTTTAAAAAAAGAAGATAAATTTGATATTATTAAAATAAATTTTTATACTATTTCTCATAAAATTTATAATGAATATCCAATAATTTAATAGCAACTTAATAAAATAGCGTCACTGGACTATGTGTTTACATTTTTGATTGACCAGCTGGACACTGACATTCCAAAGGCTGCTCACTCACAAGCCGTGAGCCAAAATCCTTAAACAAATCAATCCATAATTGAATCAAATATGGATGCTAGCTGTTCAAGTATAAGGTTCTGAGTGGAAGCACTTGTACATGTGTTGCAGTGGCTTTTTTTGCCAATAGAGATGACTAACCCACTTTTCAAAACCTCTTCACTTTCACGTATTGGTCTCACAAAAACATCTGTGACTTTATTACGTTTATTACAAACATTTTAAAATAAAATAAAATTACAAATTTAACAATGTATATAATAAATCTGTCTAATTTACGCTAATTTGATATTTTGTTACCAGGGGCTCGGAAAATCTTTGCGTTGCCAATTTTTTGCTTATGCGAGTGAACGTATTCCAACGAAATAGTCAACTTTTTTCACTTGTAACACAAATATGTATTTTTTAATTAATTTTTGTTATAATCAAATTGTTTACAATATTCTTAAAAATTTGTGATACTAATTCAGATATAAAGAAAAACAAACTTGTTTTGTGAGAAACTCTTTAGTTGTTATCTCTTTTTTTACATAAGATAATTTTTGTATGTCATTTTAATTTCAGATTTAGCGAAAAGTTATCCACCATGTATGAGACTTATTGTTAAGGAAACAGATTTAGCAAAATTAAAATTGGGTTCTCTCTTTCTCGTGACATGTACAGGAGGTACGTTAGGTCGAGAGGGAGATCATTCAGTGCTGATATCGGATATAAATATTAGCAAGGTATATCAATAGAGAAAACACTTTTTATTACAATAAGATATATAAGCATTATATATTCCGTTTATATAAATGGAATGATATCACTAGTATAATGAAGTCACCTTAACTTTAACATGTGTTATACGTGCCCAAAAACTGAGTAAAAGATTTAAAAATCACCAGAAAATAGTAGTAAAAATGCGTTAAATGACTCCGCTGAAGTAAATATACGAAAATATAATTTTATGTGAAAAGTTTTAAAAATTTAAGTCGAAAATCACTTTTAATTATCTACGTTTGAATTTCTTAAATTATAAATATGTATTATTAAATGAAAAACCAGCGTGCCAGAGAGAGATGAATAACTCCAAGTTTTTATTTGTACTATTGAGTTTTATACATAATCAAAAATGTTGTCTAGAAATAAAAAGAGGTTAGCGCCTGAAAAATAAAACATTATTTTACTTTGCTTACAGTGAGTTTGTGATACAAACAAAAAACATATTACCTTACGTGTAACAATCTTTTCATATAATGGAAACCAAACAATATTATCATTTTAATATTCAGACAATTTTTATGACAAAGACTCACTCGTTTATCTCACACACATGCGCGACAGGTAAACTAATTACATGTAACGTGGCGCTTTCTACTATTCAAATCCAACAATATGAAATATGATACAATTATAGAATTTTTTGGTTTTTTAATAATATAAGAAGCGTAGCACATTTATATGCATACGTAAATCATAAAAAACTGTTAGAAATATACAATAATATTTTAAAAATAAGTTAATAGGTGTCAAAATGTTTATAAGATACATAAAATCTTTCATTATTGATAAAATAATTAACTGTGAATATTAAGATGAGTATTAAACAGTTAAAAAGTTAAAGATGAAATAATAAACTTGTTTAAAAAGTTAACTTATATAAATATATAAATTAACTCGGGAATTACATATCTATTTTTTTCTACCTCAAGTGTCATACTGGGTCATACTAAAAATATACCCCATTTCTTCTGAAGCGTTTTGCATTGTCAATTCCTAGGGTATTAACAATTAATACATTTTATTTAGTACATGATCTGAACTTTTAATAATATAATCTTTTATACAATGTAATCGAAATGCAAAATGTACTTAAATAAAAACTACACATTTATAGAGAAATTCTAATTTGTATCTTATAGAACATTTATGCTGTATACGCACATATACTTAATTCAGCGAGAGATGCCGTTCGGAGTGCGCATAATGGCGGATAAAAAGATCAGAGTGGGAAGGGTGTACCGTCTTACTTGATACCGTATATAGGGGGATTCAGAATGAGTCTTTGCAATGACATACTTCTGAGTTAATTCTGAGATGATTTTTCCTTTACGAAAATTTTATTTAAAGCTTACTCTTTGAATTATTAAATAAAATAGTTACCGAATCACGGGAGACATACAAAAGACAGCGGCGGTGCAACTCACCATCGAACACGGGTGATTATAAATTTGATGTCTTTATACTGCTTGACGGATGAATAATTTTACCGGGAACAAACATTACTTTACATGTAACACTTTACATGTAAGAAACTTAAAAGTATCGATAAGTCATAAGTTTTTTCTTTTTTGCCACATAATACGTATCGAATTTACTCACGCACTTGATTGAGTGATTTATAAATCTATTGGTTTATTAATGACTACCGAGTAATTATTTCGCGGCTTATTTTTATTAAGAAACAATTTAGATTACAGTAGTTACAGATTACGCAATTACAATTATCAGTCAGAAAATTATTGTTTTTTACAAAATGTATCACGTATTAATCTTACAAATTTACACACACTTATACACAACAAATCTATCTGTTTGTTGCTATTAATTACCGATTAATTATTCTGCGACCGAAAATTGTTTGAAGAAAACGCGTTTATACAACGCACGCAATTCGACGCGGAGAATCGATGTCAACAGAACGAGTCAAGGTTGTTTTTTGAAGAGCCATTAAGTGTAAATCTGTCCATAATTGCAGTTGATAAATCAATCACTCTGATATTATGATAATACAGAGTTAATTAATTGACAGTACAGTATTTAATTTAAGAGCATAGACTTTTCTACTCGATAAGAGCCCAGATTGAGGACCAAAACGTTGTAGTTTTTCAATAAATTATTGCCAGTCTGGACTGTTATTCTTAATTTTTTTTAACTTTCTCCATAATTTTGTGTCCATAACAATCCTTGATTGAAAAAAATAGCATGATGAAGTTTGTTATTTAATTTTTCAACGTTCTCAAGAGGCCGTAAATTATTTCCTTGCAGTAGCCCCATGAAAATATCCAATGGATTGAGTTCTGGAGATAACTTGCAGAGCAACATATCCAATGTTTGGTAAATCGCTGATTAAAAAAATTTGTGACGATTGTTATGGGTTATGTGGACTAGCACCGTCTTGTTGAAATATAATTTTATTTCTATTTAGTAGTGGTATTTCTTCAAAAAAATTAGGCAAATTTTCTGCAAGAAATTTTATATACGATGCGCCAGTTAGTCGTTCAGGAAGAATAACTGGACCCAATATTTTTAACCGTTAAATTTACAGACGACCTCCTGAGAATATCGAAGAATTAAATGACAAACTTTATCATGCCATTTTTTAAATCGAAGATGAAGTTATGAACAATGTTTAAGAAAATTTGTTGAAACGCATGAAAGCTTGCATTACAATGAACGTCGGACACTTCGAATATGTACTATAAAAACAAAATTAATCTGTCCTTTCCAGGGCAACCAAATATTTTATCTACGAGGAACTTTTTTTTGAGTTTGCAATCAATTATTTTTAAAAAATCGACCTTCGATGTACACCTTCGAGGCAGACGCTTGATACTTTAACGTTATCTACTTATTCACTTGGATCACCAATATTATTTTGGATTTAAGATGGATGAGATTTATTTTTTTAAAATAAAGACTGATACATATTTAAGTTTCGCTTAAGGCTAAAATAAAGTTGATGTACGTTAGCAATAAGTGTATAATGCTTTGAGGCGTTCTAATACCGATTAATTGATACTCTGCATTATCATAGTATCAGAATGATTGAATTATCGACAGATTTACACTTAATGCTTTTCAAAAAACATAACCTCGACTTGTTCTATTGACATTGAGCCTCCGTGTCAGCTTACGTGTGTAACAAGCCGTTTCTCCAGTGCTACTAAGGCAAACAAATAAGGGGCCGTTAAGGCCCTCACACATAAATTGACATAACCATAACGTAAGGTTTTGACGCGTCGGATTGGGCGATCATAACCGTAACCTGCCGTAATCGGCTAATTCAAGTATGTGATTGGTCGAAACCTTACTGTTACAGTTATGTCAATTCATGTGTGAGGGCCTTTACTCCTACCCTACGTAGTCCCCTCCGCTATATTGATCCCCCGAACGCCTCTATCCCTGTTGCCATCAAGGATTGCAAATTCCTGCCCCGGTAGTATACGGTCGCATGGGGAAAGGATGAAGAACCAAGGACCAATCATATTAAAGAATAAGTGAATGCTTAGTATATGATTGGTTCTTGCCCTTAGTTCTTTATCCTCTTCCTATACGACCGCATGCTACCGGAGCCGGAATCTGCGATTCTTGCTCGCCACGAACGAGGACTATAAAAGTCTTCCACTGATTCACATAAGACAGATCTCCCCAACCTAGCGCTGAGTTGGTTGATCTCCCTGACGTATTGAGTTGGGCCTCCTGGTGCGCGCATTGAGCCGGGCCTCCTAGTGCGCGCATTGAGCACTGAACATAACCTAAACCCGAGTCCCGTCCGAGCACGACTTGAGTGCCTCCCACGCGAATTGAGTGACACTACACCGCCCGGGTCACGATCCGACTCTCGGTCCGCGAATTGAGCGACCGTTTCTCGATGCCGTCCTCGGGGACCCCGAAGTTAGGGGAAGCCGGTAACCGAGTAACCATCCTCGCAGGATGGACGCGACAGCTGATCAAAGCGCGAGCACACCGCACTAACAAGGAGATGCCGCCATGCTAACCTACTTTTGAATGAGCCATAGTGCATTCAAAAGGGGAGGTGAATAGTAAAAACCGTGTTTTGGCTTTTGGATGAATGGGCCTTAATTTCTGAAAAAATTGTATCTAAATATGTGCAATTATGTCCGGTGAGGTAAGTATGGTGAGGAAAGCCATTTCTCGACATAAAATGCGTAAAACAGTAGCCGCGGGTGCTAAGTGCGCGACTACTGTTTTACTATTCGCGAACTTGGTTTGAGAAAGTTGTGACACTTTTTCCGTCTGTATCCCAATTAAATTTATTTTTTTATTTTTAAAATAAATTGTTTTAGCAGTTTTAGGGAGGGAGGAAGAGAGGGAGGGGAGGAAGGGTGAGAGAGAGGGGGGGGATTGATTGATTGATCTTTTATTAGTTTTCTCAGCTATTTTTAATACGTACATATAGAATCTTATGCTACATCATTTATAACACTCTTTCAACATTTGTTTAAAGATTTCTAAACGATTACAATGTTTAATTTTGGGTGGTAATGCATTATACATTAACACACCCTCATAAAATATACTTTTTCGCGCGCTTCTTGTTTTGCAAAATTCAATAGCAATGTTCCCCGTCTGCCTAGAGAGAGTTTCACGTTCTTTTCCTACTATTTTAAGTCTATTATTAAATTGCTCCGGCATCATATTATTTAAGATCTTAAAAATAAATATGCACATAGTATTGTAGTACAGCTTTTGTCTTATGGTCATAAATTGCATACATTTAACTTTGGTACGTCTATTACATTGCAATATGACTCTCATTGCTCTATTTTGTGCTTTTTGAAGCCTACTTAGCTGTGTATCCCCCATATCAATTAGTAGCGTCGTACAATATTTAAAGTGAGGTGCTACAATTGTCTTATATATCGTACATCTAGTGTAAGTTGAGGTATAGTTCTCTATTCTATTTAAAAAACTTATTTTCTTTCCTATTTTCTTTAGCATGTAATCGCAGTGATCGCTGAATCTAAGTCTATCATCAGTAATTACACCTAAGTACTTTATTATTTCTACGCGCCCAATATCATTTCCATCTAAACATCTCACAATAGTATTGCCTCTCAATTCTTTTCTTATACTTTTAATTAACATATATTTAATTTTCCTCGCATTCATCTTCAGTTTATTAGTATTCATCCATTCCTCCACTATGTTAAATGCAATATTCAATTTTCTCTCTACCTCCGCACTACTCTCACCTGTTACGTATATTAAGGTATCGTTCGCAAACATTTTTATACTATACACATCCGAGCAAAACATTAACAATATCATTCATACATATTATAAACAACAATGGGCCCAATACCGAACCTTGTGGCACTCCGTATTCCGTAGTCAGTATCTTAGATCATCCATTATTAAACTGAACTTGTTGCATTCTATCTTTTAAGTACGACCTAAACCATTCTAGGATTGTTTCTGTAATACTGTACTGATATAATTTCTCTAATAATCTTCCTCTATCAATTGTCTCGAATGTTTGTTTAAGATCTATCGCAAAGATAACTCCTACTCTTTGTCTCTCACTAATAGTCAACTTCCATTCATTTATAACTATTTGAATTGCTGTTTTACACGAGTAATTCTTTCTAAAGCCCGACTGATGTTCTGTTATGATATTATTACTTTCTAGGTAAACTTGGGGGGTGGGTTGCGCGATCGAATTTGCACATTATTTAAGCGATCTGTTTTATATTTACAGGTAATTATTCAAAACAGATCAATCAATTCTACTCCTATTTCTTCATCTTGTTGATTGTTCCTATTATCAGCATTTCTTATGTAATTATAATCCAACCGTCAATCTCCATTGCACGTGGTGCACATCGGGTTACTTTGATAACGGCGGTATGATTGAGTTAGACACGAATAAAATCAATGTGCAATATCATATTGATATTCAAAATTCATGATATTCAAAAAATACTTATTCGCTAAAATACCCTAAAATGCAGTGCAAAATTTGAAACTCGTGTACAATTAATAAAAAACATCGTGTCGACATGTATTTTCTTTGAAATTGCTTAGAAAAGAATGATCTTAAGAATCTGGATTAATATTAACAAAATTTTAACAAGAAACTTGTGAAAAATGATAACAAACTTTTACTTTTTTCAATAAAAACAACTTGTTTGGTTTTTATGCCATACAAAAGGTTTGCACTTAACAAATCATACTTTTGTGTAGGGATTTTTAAAGTAGAGTCTTTGCCCTTTAATTAAAAAAAAGTACATGTAATTTGGATGGTTTTTCGCGAAGTTGCATCACTTTAAAGATTGCCTAAATATTTGGTCAAAATTTTTGTCTCGTTTTTTTTTGCGCCAGTGTATATCAGTTTCAGCTAATTTGTCTGTACCTCCTTTTTTATTTGTTTTGTGCAAGGTCCTTTATTACAACCACAAAAAAATGTTTATCTTAAAGAATAAAAGAAATAAATTTAATTGGGATACAGACTGAAAAAAAAATGCCACAACTAGTCTCGAACCCAATTCGCACGGATAGCAAACTGTAGGCGCGCACTTAACACCCGCGGCCATCGCGCTTTATACCGAAAAGTGGTTTTCCATTGTACTTACCTTACCGGCCGAAAATGCACAGATTTAGATGCAATTTTTTTTAGAAAATGAGGCTTACTCGAAAACCAAAACACAGTTTTTGCTTTTTACCTTTTTTTTCGAACGCACTATGGCTCATTCGAAAGTAGAGTCAGCAGTCGTGGCATCTCCTTGTAAGTATTATAATAAAAATTTACTCGTAATATATAACTGAATCGTTCGACGGTATTTACATGCCAAATATTTCCTGCGTTATTTGTTGCTAGCACTGGGAATTAGCGCGAGCAATAAGATAGTGTGGTTGGGGTTGTTCCTGCGCGAACCGGATGAAAACTCGTCTATCCCAAGCGGCGCCTCTTGCTGAAGCAAGTATAGTAAAGTGTCTGATTTTTAAATAATTTTTTCAGTTATTTTATTAAATACTGCATGATTTTGTTTAATTTAGTTCTAAATGCCATTAAAGACAAACAAATACAAAAATGATAGGTAAGATCGACCCTTACAGGAACAAAATTGTATGCGAAATCACTTAAAACATTTTTGATTTTTATAATAAGCGTAAACATTTTTCGAAATAATAATTGTAAAAATATGATGTATTGTCACTTCCGAATAAAAGTTAATTCAGAAGCCGTTTGAAAAGAGCGTTAACTCGGAAGCCGATTAAAAAAGGTGTTAATTCGAAAGCCGGTTGAAAAAGACATTAACTGAGAAACTCGTTGGAAAAAGGCCTTAATTTGCGTCGAAATTTTTCTTTTTAATTCGCTTCCAAATGAAAGGATGTTAACTCAGAAACCGTTTGAAAAAGACGTTAACTTGGAAGCCGATTGAAAAGGGCGTTAACTCGGAAGCCGGTTGAAAAAGGCGTTAACTCAGAAGCCGATTGAAAAGGGCGTTAACTCGCGCCTTCATATTTTTCGCTTCAATTAAAATTTTAACAGCATTGTTGAAATAATTTTGGTACTCTATCTATATATATATATTAATTTTTGTTTCAATATGTTTATGTTTTAAATCGAGCGCCAAAATTATTTCGGCAGTACTGCGAAACTAAAATAAAGCGAAAAATCCTAGTAGGCGAATTAACGTCTTTTTTAATCGGCTTCCGAGTTAACGCCCTTTTTAATCGATTTTTGAGTTAACGTTCTTTTCAATCTGCTTCTGACAAGGGAACCTCGCAAACTCGAAAATTCAGATTTTAATGGAACTTGGTATAAATGTAGAGGGGGTGAATACATGAATTTAGAAATTTTTAGTTGGTGCCCAAAAACGGTTTGAAGGGATGAAACCACTCTTCAAAGTTGAGACGATTTTTCGATATATCTCGTAAATTAAACAAAATATAAAAAAATGTTTTATACGAAAGTTTTACAGTATAAATACCTTTATTTAACTATGCTATTTATATAAAAAAAAATTTTATAAACAAAATTTTTTTTTGAAAAATAAATAGCGTAGTTAAATGGAGGTATTTATGCTGTAAAACTTTTGTATGAAATATTTTTTAATATTTTGTTTAGTTTACAAGATATATCGAAAAACCGCAAAAATGTCTCAACTTTAAAAGGTGGTTTTACCTTTTCAACCGTTTTTGGGCACCAACTAAAAATGTCTAAATTCATGATTTTACCCCTCTACATGCCAAGTTTCATTAAAACCAAAATTTACGGGTTCGCGAGGTTCCCTTGTGAGTGAACGTAATTTTAGTGGTTGATTTAAAACATAAACATATTGAAAGAAAAAAATAGTATGCACATAGATTTTTGAGGGTGCTGATTACGAATTTGATGTCAATCTGATATTTACTTTTCTTTTACCTCAAAAGTTATTTTAACTAAATATACAAGTACAAATTTTAGTATAAATATTTCAAAGCTATTAAAATTTATTATTCAGTTAATTTTTTATAAACACAATCTAATTTTTTTATTATCATTAACTATAGTTACATATATTATGCTTTTACACAGAGGAATTTTGTAATCATAAAAATGTTTTAAAAATAACAAATATATTGGAATAAAATTGAAGTCGCAATATTATACTTTTAGAAAATACATGTGGGTGTGTTTATTCATATGTATGTAATAATATGGTTCACAATTGAAAAATTTAGCTAATTTAAATTTTCATCTAACCAAATTAATTTTCTTTTTTTTAAAGAATATATATATATATATATATATATATACACACACACACATGTAATTATTTTTTTTAATATTTTGATGCTGTTTTTCATATCAGTTTTTTGATAAAAAAAAAATAGTTTTTTGCGATTATTTTAATAAGATTTTTAAATCAAAACTTTTATTATTAATAATTATATTAAAAGAAAAAAGGACTTTCGGTGATGGTGTGAGTGACAGGGTGAGAGAAGTGTGCCAGTGTGAGAGAGAAATAAAGGTGTGATTGACGAAGAAGGAACATTTGGGGGGCCGTGGGAAGAGCCGGAGTAGGAGGTGGTCGTAGGGAAGAGAAGGTTGCGGTAAAAAAGTTGGGATAAGTTGGAAAAATAGAGAAAAAGAAGAGTGTACCGGAGTTTAGTCAGATTGAGGAGTATATGTAGGTAAAGGATAAAAAGGAGTGAGTACAGGCGAATAGGAGGGCGACGGCAGCGCCGTGGATGGACAGTCGGAGAAGCGTAGAGTAGACAGGCGTGTTAACTGAATCAGAGGTGTGTTCGATAGTAGGAATAAGGATAGAGAAGTAAAAGACATAGGGATGGAGGGTAAAAGAAAGGAGATTAAGAAGGCCTTCAAATTTAGAAAGGTTAATAAGGGAGAGAACACGTACCACGGGAAGTATTGAAAAGTTATTACGCAAGGAAAAGAGGAAGGAAAGAGAACATGAGCAGGGGGCAGAAGGTAAAGAGCAAGGAGAGGTAGAAGAATTGTGTAAAATGAGCAGGATAGGAGAAAGCTCATTAACGAAGGGCAGGATATTAAGGGAGATGTGGAAAGGTTGCTAGAGGGAGAATTTGAGAGAGGACATAACAAAAGAGATAGAAAAGATAGGGAAGAAATTGGACGAAGGGAGGGCAGAAATGACAAGGCAGTGGATGGGGTCGAGAAGTGGGAGGAAAAAAAGAAGGGAAGTGAAAAAGAGACTGAGTGATTTGGAAAGGAGGGTGGATGAATTGGAGAAAAACGGAAGTGGAAGGGGGAGTGTGAGGATGGTAGAAGTGATGGTAGTAGAGGGGGAAAGTGTGGAGTAAGGAGATTGAGAGAAGTGGAGATGAAATAGGATAAGGGTGAAAGAGGGGAGAGAAGGAAAAATATGGTGATTAAAGAAATAAGATTGGAGGAAGGTAAGATAAACGAGGAGCTGTAGAGGAGTTTTGGAAAGTAATGTATATTAGGGAAAGAATGAAGGAAGTAAGGAAGATGAGAGGTATAGATAGAGATGGGAAAGGAATAGTACTGGTGAAGCTGGAGGAGCTGGAGGATAAGAATAGGGTAATGGAGGCGAAGAAGAGATTAAGGCCCGCATTCATACTTATAAATAAGACTCAAGTTGATGCAAGTTCACTCTTTGATTCATCATTAAAATTTCCAGTGAACTTGAGTCGATGAAATTAAGATTTACTTGGCAAAGTTAGACTTGTTTGTTTATAAACTCATTGCACTTTTGTGTGTGTGTGTGTGTGTGTGTGTGTGTGTGTGTGTGTGTGTGTGTGTGTGTGTGTGTGTGTGTGATGTGTTCATAATACCTATTTATTTCTAATAAGTAATTTCTTAAGTATAAATGTATTCATAGTTTATTTAGCATAAACTTATTGACTAATACATTCACAAATAAGCCGTACTTTGTTAAGTCAAGATCCAACATGACTTAAGCACGATCAGAAAGATGAGAATGAAATTTTTGACGTGCAAAATAGTGTCATCATGGATAATGTTTGTGAAATTAATCTTTTAATTGATCTTCCTGACATATCTGAAATATTGGAAAATTTAGAAGAATTATTAGAAGAAAATCCGATTATATGCATCAAAAAGATATACGTAATGTGCAAAATCCATTTGAGTATTACAATAATGTGGACTTTAAGAGACGGTATTGATTCAATAAACATAGCATCTTGTAATGAATATTGTTAGAAATTCGTGAACCATTTTCAAAAATTAATAATCGTGGACTACCAATATGTTCAGAATTTTACCTTCTGACATGCCTACGAGTCTATGCAATTGCAAGTTTTCAGGTTAAATAAAATTGAATTTTATGTTTATGTTTTATAATAAATATAAACAAAAATTTTGAATTTTTTTAATAAATAAGAACGATTGTTAAAGACGACGCAACGTCACAATTTATTAAAGTACAACGGTTACGACGTTTTGGCCTTCACTTTGGGCCTTTCTCAAGTAAAATTCAAACCACTATAAATTTGTGATTTGTGTCAGCGTATCACGATTTAAACTGCAAATTACAAATTAATTACAAATATAAATGTGGTGAAAGGATTAATATCTACGTGTACATAAATAAACCGCAACGCTTGCAATTTACTTGTTAATGAGAACTAAGAATCAATTCGATAACTTATAGAGTGAAGAAATAATAATTTAACAAAGTACATAATACGAATACAAACGTTGTACGTTTTTACTGATAAGCAGTAACCGTCAAACTGACTTAAAATAAAAAATAATAAAAGAAAAAGAGCAAAATACAAGTAAAAATTTGAATATTTATGTGTATTTGATGACTTGGTTGTAAATCGAGTTTAAATTTTCCCTGTCTTTTTGCAGGTTTAAGTATTGTTTTTTTTAAATGAGAAACATTTTAGCGATTTTTCTCTTGCGAGTGTTTTTCGCTATGTAATATTGGGTTGATCAATTGAAGTCATGGTTTTTAGAAATTCGATGAGCTGACAACTGATCTGAGTGTCCCAACTATGAATACATTACTTATATAAGGCTTGTTTCTACCAACGTAGATTAACTTTAATCTTGGTTTAACTTGCTTGTTATCTCATTCTAGTTCCAAAAATTAGAAAAAGATAAAGGTCAAGTTGAACCGAGATTAAAGTTAATTTACGTTGGTAGAAATGGGCCTAAGTAAAACTTCGTTAATAAGCTAAACTTTATCAAGTCAATCTTAAGTTAAAATATGAGTTTGGATTATGAATACTGGCCTAAGAGATAGAAGGGAGAGAATAGAGGATGATCTGATGATGGGGGAAAGAAAGACGAGGTGGAAGAGCGGAAGGCAGAAAGGGAAAGAGGAAAAAGAGTGCAAATAGGGTACATGAAAATGTGGGTAAACGGACTAAAAAGATGGGATGAGGTGGAGAAAGGTTGGTTTGGGGAAAAGAGAAACCAGTGAAGAGGCGCGAAAACAGGGATACGGAAGGTGATGTGACGAGAATGAAATTGAACAATGAAATGACGCTAATGAAATGACCCACTAACTATCCTGAAAAGAACTATTAAAAAGAAATTTCTCAGAATGCCAACCGCTAATGAAATGACCCATCAACTATCCTGAAAAGAACCGTTAAAAAGAAATTTCTCAGAATGCCAACCGCTAATGGAATGCGCCATCCAGTCAATTGCACACACAAATTGCAATTTTCTGAATTTCTTTACTCAGAAACAACGCATTTTAGCAAAAAATCGCAAAACACTTTATATTTGAAATTTTACTTAGAGAGAGTCTTGTGGTTAGTTTAATTTGATTAAATTGGTAAGAGATTTTCTAATTTTGCTATTATATGTAAATATAGATGGCTGACAGTAAAAATATGGAATACAAACACATTCTGGTGATGTTTTCTGAAACTAAGTTTAGAGTTCTAATTGTTTCAACAAGAACGTTACACGGTGGAACTCAGTGTAGCGTTAGCGCGTCCTAGTTGGAAAACAGCCATTATTTTGTATGTACGGCGTTGTTAAAGTGGTTAAAGTTAGTGTAGAAGTAAATATGGTTATAAGCGGAGTGGGAGATCGCCTGTATCCCGCAAGGGACTTGGTGAATAAAGATTATTATTAAAATTATTATTTTATTAAAAGAAAAAATTGCTTTAATTAGACTCTGAAAATTATGACAGTTTTTTATGAAATTATAAATACCTCAATAATAATTATTTAATCGCATCTAATTATTAGAGATATATAAGAAACGTTAAGGTAACTTAAAAAATTAAATTAATTCAGAACTAAAAATCTAAGATGCGATTAAACGATTATTATTAAAGTATTTATAATTTTATTAAAAATTTCATAATTTTTACAGATTAGAAAAACAAAAAATTCTAAAGTAAATTGTATTATTTTTACAGATATGTTAAAAATTTAAAGCATACACAACAAGATGTACATAAATAAATCATGATTTTTGACTATCGCGTGTTTTGTTAATGTTTGGACACTGCAGTGAATGCAGTGACTTTTATGTATACAAAAAATGGAATTTTATCAGAATACATTTTTCATGTAATATTTACATAGATTATTGTAATATATTCTTTAAATCAATTGCTAAAATTAGTTAGGTTTTTCTTCGAAAGTTCTTTTCAATTTATATAATAAAATTTATATTTTGGTAAATTTGAAATAAAAACTGTATTGAATATTGTAGATACAGGTGCTGTTTGATACATTTTTTCTTATTTCTAATTTATCTGAAAGTGTAAATTTAAAAATATAAATTTTATTTTATAAATGAAAAATTTCTAAAAAAAAGATACTAACTAATTTATTAATTTGTTTAAAGAACGCAATATAGTTATCAATATAAACATTGTTTAGGGCTTCCGCTTCCGGTGCGACGTATGCGAACACGCGGTTTTCTCGTGAGAGCTTTGTCAGTGTGCATGGAGTGAAGGTAAGTGTGAGTGCAAGGTGCGAGTGTGAAAGGAAAGTGGAGAGGAGAAGGAGAGTGAAGAGAGTAAGTGGAGAAAAAGGTCATAAGGATAGGGAAAGGGCACAGGGAAAAAGGAGGTAAAAAAGTAGATAGCGAAGTATAAGGTAGAGCATGGAATAAAAGTTGGTAAGAGGGAAGATAAAAGAAGAGTAGGTGACAGTTAGATATAGAGTATAAGTAGATAGAGAGGAAGAGTGTGGCCGGAAGGAGTAACCTAGAGAGCGCAATCATGGAGAGAGAACTAGGAATAGGTAATATGTTATAGAAGAAACAGAGGGAGAAACGTAGTAGCATAGGGAGCACGTATAGATGAATATATGAAAAGAAAAAGAGAGAGGCCGGACGAAGAGAAAAAGGAGGAGGGGGGAGTCCATTTCATAGGAGTAAAAAAACACCGAGGTCCCCGACGATGGTAGGGGGGGGGGGAGGGAGGAGGTAGGAGAGGAAGGTAGAAAAGATGGAAAAGAGGGGGAGGAAAGTATGAGGGAGAATAGAGGATATAAAAAGGATGATGGAAAATATGTGGCAGGATCAAAAGAGAGGGAATGAAGGGGTAAGAGGGGGGTTGAATGTCTTAGAGAAAAAAATGGAAATGATGAGAAGGGAGCAAATGGAAAGAGATAAAAGATGGCAGGAAGAGAGTGGAGATGGAAGGAGGGGAGAGAGATAGAAATAGGGAAGGAGGAGGAAGAGGAAAGAATGAGGAGGTTAGAGAGGGACTGGGAAATAAGGTAGAGAAAAGAGAGAAGGAAGAACCTGATAATTAGGGGGCTGGAGATTAAGGAGATTAAGGGAAAGAAGAGAGAAGCTATGAAAGGTTTGTTAAATGAGATAGGAGTAGAAGCAAAATTGGAGGTGAGTAGAGTAGGGGGGGGGGGGAAGGGAGAGACATGTTGGTAAAATTAGAAAATGAAGAGCAGAAGAGAGAAGTAATGAATAAGAAAAAGATACTGAGGGGAAGATAGGAAAAGATAGGGGAGGATTTAACATGAAAAGGAAGATGAAATGGAGGTTGGAAGAAATAGCAAGGGGAGAGAGAGAGAGGGGGGGAGGGAGGGGGGAGAGAGAGAGAGAGAGAGAGAGAGAGAGAGAGAGAGAGAGAGAGAGAGAGAGAGAAGAGCATAGGTACGTTATGAAAAAATAAACATTGATAGAGAGTTGTGGGTATGGGATGAAGGCGAGGAGGTATTAAGAAACCAAGAAGGTAAAGTAAGGGAAGATGAACAAAAGGGGGAAAGGAAGTAGGAAGAGAGAGAAAGGAAGAGGTAGAGTTGGGCGATAGAGGGGGGAGGAAAGGAGAAAGGAGAGTAGAGAGGAGTAGAGGGTATGTTTCTGGAACGTGGCAGGATTGGCAAACAGACAGATTTTTGGAAGGAATTAGTGAGATAGGAGGTGATAGTGTTGTTGGAGACATGGGTGGAGGAAAATAAGTGAAAGAAGTTGAAAAGGAATATGCTGAAAGGATATAAATGGAGGGTGCAGTTCGCGGGAAGGAAGAACAAGAAAGGAAGGGTGATGGGGGGGTATTTTAATGGGAATAAAATTGGAGTTGATGGAAAAGGTGATGGAGATAGAGACGGAAGTGGAGATGATTGTGGGGAGGATAAAATTGGAAAGGGAAAGACTGAGGAATAGTAGGAGTATATGTTAATGATATAGAAAGAGTGTTACAGGCTTCAAAGAAATCGGTAGAAAAGAGAGAAGAGGGGGTAGTGAGGCTAATGGAGATGGGATTTTAATGCGAGAACGGAGGAAAGGGGAGGAAGGCGGAAAGGGGGGAGAGGGAGAGAGAAGGAGAAGAGAAGGGGAGAAGATCGAAGAATAAGAAAATAAATAGGGAGGGGAAAGATTAGTGGAATTTGTGGAGGAGGGGGATGGAGTATCTTTAGTTTGGTGGGATTAAAGGGGATGAAGAGGGGGAGGTTTACGTATACGGGAAGTAGGGGAAATATAGTTATTGATTACGTTATACAAAATGAGGAAATAAGATTGTTAGGTTAGAAATAGGAGAGAAGACTCGGATCATTATTCTGTGGTGACGCTCGTAGGCGGAAGGATGGGGGGGGGAAGAAGGAAGAAAAAAAGAAAGAAGGGAATGGAGAGGATGATGAAATGAGGAGGAGGCGGAGATGTTTAGAAGGGAAATGGAGGAGGTACGGTTGGTGGAAGATGGGATTCAAGAGGAATGGGAAAAGTTAGAGGGTAGGGTTAAAAAAACGGTAGAGAAAGTAGAGAAGGAAAGGGGAGTTAGGAGGGGTAAGAAGGGGGTGGTAGGACGAGGAATGTAGGGTGGGCAAGAGGATAGCAAGAAGGAAAGGGAGTGGAGGAGGGGAGAGAAAAGGAGCAATAATATAAAAGAATGAAAAGAGGATACCGAGAGTTATGTAAGAGGAAAAAAAGGGAAGAAGCAGAAAGGGTAAAGACAGTTCAGCAGACAAAAACAGGGACAGTTGTGAGAGATAGTAAATAGGGAGAGAAGGGAAAGAGGGAATGAGGGGATTGAGGGAAGGGAATGGAGAGATTATTTTATGGACTTGCTGGGAGGGGTAGAAGGGCGAATGACGAGGGAAGAAGGAAGGGAGAGAGAGGGATGAAGAAAAGATAAGAAGAGAGGCAGTGGAAGAAATAATAAGGAGGTTGAAAGGAAAAAAGGCAGCGGGTAGATGGAGTAGCAAATAAGGTATGGAAGTATGAGGGTAAAAGGATGAAAAATTGGATTTGGAATTTTTGCAATAGAATATAGAAAGGAGAAGGATGGCCGGAGGTATGGAAAGAGGGAGTGGTTCCCATTTTGAAGAAGAGAGAGGGGGACGTAGTGCGGGATTATAGAGGGATGATACTGATGCCAACGGCATACAAAATATACGCGGCAATACTAGCAGAAAGGCTAAAGGAAGAGATAGAAAAGAGATAATCTCGCATAATTAGACAGGCTTTAGGAAGGGAATGGGAACGATAAATAACATATACGTTCTGAATTACCTGATTAATAAGCAAATAGAAAAGGGAAAAGGTAGACTGGTAGCGCTATTTGTGGACTTAAAAGCAGCGTTTGATACAGTGGATGAAAAAGTATTATGTAGGACAATGAGAGAGAGAGAAATTAAAAAGGAACTGGTAATGAAAGTTGAAGAATTGTTGAGAGAAACAAAGAGCAGAGTAAGGGTGGGGGAGAAGGTTAGCAGAGAATTTTGAATAGCGAGAGGGTTAAGACAGGGGTGCCCATTAAGTCCGATTTTATTTAATGTATTAATAGCAGATTTAAAGGAAAAAATGAATAGAGTGAAATGAGGAGGGATAGAGTTGGAAAGTAAAAGGGTATTACGTTAGCTTGTGCAGATGATATAGTGTTAATGGCAAAGGAGGAAGGGGACATGCGGAATATGATAGGACAGGTGTGAGGAATTGGAAAGATGAAATTTGGAAAGGATTGGGAAAGGAAAATATGGCTATTTGATAAACTAGTATGGACAGTTATTATGAGTTATGGGGTGGAAATTTGGGGATGGAAAAAGAGAGAAAAGGTGGAGAGACTAGAAGAAAGATACCTAAGGTGGGTACTAGGAATGGAAGGGAAAATACCGGGGTATATGATAAGGAAGGAGCTACAGAGGGACAAATTAGAGGGAAGAGCAGGGAAAAGAGCGTGGAATTTTGAGGAGAGATTGATGGAAGGGAAGGGAAGTGTGTTGGCGAAAGAGTGTTTAATGGAGATAAGGGAAAGATGGAAGGTTAGGATGGGATGGGAGGAGGAAAGAAAGGAGAGTAAAGTCTTTTTTGAGAGTAAAGGGGTAGGAATGGAGGAGGCGGAGGTGTGAGGAGAATGCGGGTGAAAAGGTAAAAAAGGTTGTAAAAAAAGAAAGGCAGAGGAGGGACAGATGGAGGAAGATAAGGGAGTTGAGATCTATAATAGATGGTACATCAAAATAAAGGATAAAGGAGTTCCAGAATATTTGAAGAATGGTTGGGGGGAAGTAGGTGGCAAAGGGTAGCGAAATTTAGACTAGGGAATGAGATAAGGGAGAGTAGGTACTGGGAAATGGAGGAAGAAAGGATGTGTAGGTTATGTGGAGGAGAAATAGAAAGCTGGGAACACGTATGGGAAAGGTGTAGAGATTGGGGAGCAGAGGGAGGAGGTAGGCAGGGTGTTGAGAGATGAGGGGTAGGGAAATGGTGGATGAGGTTGGGGGAAAAGGAAAGGTGGGAGAAGAGAATAGGGGGAAATGGAAAGAATAAAGGGAGGGAAGAAGAGAATGAATGATAAGGAGAGAATGGAGATGTACCTGACTACAATGTAGATGACTATAAGATAAGTAAAGAAGTTGAGAGAAAGAATAATAATGCAAGAGGAAGCGGAAGTCCGATCGAGGGAGTGCGCGTGCGCGTGTCTCTCTCTCTCTCTCTCTCTCTCTCTCTCTGTGTGTGTGTGTGTGTGTGTGTGTGTGTGTGTGTGTGTGTGTGTGTGTGTGTGTGTGTGTGTGTGTGCGTGCGTGCGTGCGTGCGTGCGTGTGCGTGTGCGTGCGTGTGCGTGTGCGTGTGTGTGTGTGTGTATGCAGGGATAGGGTGTTGATGCATGAACAGGCAACTGGCATGCGGCAGCACTTTTAGGATAAGTTAGTTATAGTTGTAAGATAGAATAAGTCAGTTATAAGGTGTTTTTTTTTGTAATTGAATTATAACTCTGAGGGGAAACAATAAAAACCTAACCTAAACTATAAACATTGTTTAAAAAGTACTTTCCGTTTCGATAAATTCTTATTTTTTATTTTGATAAAAATAACTATAAAAGAAAAATTCTTAAGTAAAGAAGCATTCAAATGCATTGATGGCTTAATATATTAAACATTACGTCTGCTAAAACTAAATATATTCTTGTAACAGGGTACAGTTTGTACTTGTTACAATTTGATAACATAAATTTACCAATATTATACATTAAAAAAGTTATTTTTTCAGCGAGTTGCTACGTGTAACTGAACGTTTGACTCGCGATTTGTATAGGTCATAAAATTAATGATATACTTAGATAACTTAATATTTAGAAAAATATACTCAGATTAAAGAAGGCCTGAGATATCTTTATCTAATGTGTATATTAATTTTTTGTTTCAATATGTTTAAAATTTGAAGTGTAAATCAAAACTATTTCGGCAGTGCTGTAAACTTAAATTGAAGCGAAAATTATGATTGGATCTTATTCAATCAAATAAAATTTCTATGGTAATTAATATGACGTATAATACACTAATAACGTTACACTATGACGTTACATTGACTTCCAATGTAATTTAATAATATTTTATAATATTATTTTTTTTAATAATGTTGAATATGAAAAAGTTTATGTCAGTTAATATATTTTTTTACATAGAAATTTTATTAAAAGTTATTCTGTAACATTGTATACAAATAAGTTTATCATGATTTATGTCAATATTTCTAGAAAATCTTGATTCTCACGATTAATCAAATTTAATGTAAAATTTTTATCTATTTATGTTTTTGTATTGTACAAAATTGTTAATACCATATCATAAAAATATACTTTAATGCAATCAATTTGTATCATAGTCCAACTAAAAAAAAAAAAATTTTTTTAATTTTATTATAAGTCATATTTTATCCATTTCTGTACTCCAGAAATTACCTCTCACACCGTAAGAGTGTTTTTGACCGTAAGGGGAAGTTTGTGAGACCCGGTGCATTTTTCAACGTGTAAAAACTATAGGAAAAATTTAAAAAATTTTATAAAGTATGATTCAATCTTGTATATTGCTGTATCTAATACTCATATATTGGGGTCGGAAGAGGGTGAAAACATTACGGTGCTATTTGATGTACCTTGACAGTTTTACGCACGCGCAAAAATCGTTCCCGGTCCACGCCCCGCGCGTGTCTACTAACCATGTGCCACTCTTGCGTATAACGACGCAGGTACATGATTTTTACTACGTCTATTTCTCTTTGATTTCACCCATTTTTCTTATGGGATAAGTCCGACGTTAACAATATAGTCTTATTACATATATGGTTATACTACAGTCTTCCTCCGCAATGTAATATGCATACAGAAGCTAAACAAAAACTTACTCGCCACTAACCTTGCGCACATCACATCATTAATCTCGAACTGTCACATTATCGCTGTGAAACTCGCTGTGGACTTGTCTGCTAACGTCAAAGCATATATTCGACAACGAACGTGCACTTCTCATCGGATCTACGAGACTTTTCTTATAAGAAATTATTAACCGTACGATTTACAAATATATCACTTAATATTGTTTATTCTCACAAAGCGATCATATCACGAACAGCGATTTATCATATCAATACATAGTGTACATTAACACTTTATAAGAGACCTGTCACAGGTAAATCTTAATGCCCTTCTTGTTGAATTTATGTACTGGACATGGACGACGATGACGTATCTTACATGAAAAATTTAAAATTCGTTTTTGCGTCACAATATCTCCATTCGTAAGGCACGTAGAGTAAAAATAGAAACAGTTTTCTTATACAAATCAAACCCAAGTTTTCTATTGAGTCTAGTTAGAACTTGATCGGTTTAGTCGTTATTGAAATCTGATAATCTTAGGTCGCAAGTCGCGTACTCGCGTATATATACACGGGATGATCTTGCGCTGCGCGTTCACTTGGCGCGAGACACTACTGTTTTGTGATGATAGAGGTGCATACACACCTAGATAACTTATATCACTGAGCTACACACGTAGATAGGTTTACATAGAATTATATACATACTTAGATAGAATATCATAGAGTCGCATATATGTACTTGTAGGTACAATTACATACGCACGTATGTAAAATATTATAAAATTACATGCTCACGTAAATAGAATATGATAGACGTGCATACACACGCAGATAGGATATCACTGCATACAAACATCGATAAGTTTAGATACTTTAGATAGAATTATATACACACTTAAATAAAATATCATAGGATTACATTTACGTAGATAAAACACCGTAGAGTCATATACATTATACATTTTTTTATTCATATTAATAATAAATGTCATTTATGATAAGAACTTTGTTTTATCATAACATATTCTTATTAAATTCACATAGAAAAACAATTATTATTATTATTAAATGTTATAAAGTATATGAGAGGCAAAAGATTAGTTAAGAAACACATCATTTGTAATGGATATGACAATATCAGATACGACTCGGTTTATGTCAAATTTCGCAAGTGCCATACGAAATATGTGATTCAAAATCACCATTGAAAATAATAACCAAAATTTTTGTATTATTTTCTATCTGTTATTTTAAGCAACGCGCCCTTTTCAAATGGCTTCTTAGTTAAGGCCCTTTTATTCGGAAGTGATATATTCATTACTCTTTCATATAAATAAAATTTAGTCAGTTACACATATAGGCTATTTTTGACTCTTATAGGCTCTCCTTACCTAGGTCAACAGAATTCAGTTTGTTTATGAAAAGTTAAACTATTGAAATATATTATCAAAAAACAAAAGTAGTATGTTATTTTTTATTACTTATCTTTAATTTTATTTAGTAACATTTATAATGTGATACATGAAATCTATAATTTATATTTTATGATAACATTATACAGGGTGTCCCAAAACATACTGGCCAACGCTTGTAAAAAGGTAGAAGGGATCGACATGAACATAAAAGTCCAATATTGCCTTTGGTTAGGTCTTGAATTAGGTCTTGGGTTAGGTCCACCAATAATCGAGGTATTAATTTTTCAAATTATGCGAATGAGAGCGCGCCGAGAGAAGAGCTCGATCCGCTCGAGCCATAACACAGAAGAAAAGATCTATCGTGAATGTATAATAAGCTTTCATTAATTTACTGTTCACAATTACGATAGAAATTAATTAAATTATTTGCCGATTCCATACGTTAATATCTCGATTATTGCACCTAACTCAAGACAATATTGGACTTTTATGTTTATCTTGATCCCTTCTACCTTTTTACGAGCGTTGACCAGTATGTTTTGGGATACCCTGTATATTTATTACAGTGCAATATAAAGATTCCATTTCTGTTGTTATTGTAATTTATGTTAAAGATTAAATAAGAGGGTGTCATCTAGGCTGGTATTCATAGTTGAGTCTTATTTCAAGATCCGTTTGAAGTAATGTCTTAAAATATGTATTAATACGGCTCTCTGATTGGTTGATAACATCTTAAGGCAGTACTTAAGACAATCTTAAAATATATTTGTCTATGAATACCGGCCTTAGTGTACATATTAAACATAATTTGAGATATCCTACAATTTTAGTGGGCGTAATTCAAATTATTTGAGATATTTAATTTTTTTGTACATATAAATAATTTTGTTTATTTTCAATTTTTATGTATATTTTTGCTAATTTACTATATAAATTTTTATTGAAATTTATTCTCTTATACGTATAGTATTTTATTATTTGAAAGTAATTTCTCAAAAATTAGTTTTTATTACGATACTCTGTTTATCTTATTCATATTGTAATTATATGTATTTACAGTATCATGCACGTTTTATATACGATGAAACTAAGAAACAGTATCAAGTGATAGATTCCGGTTCAAGAAATGGTACTTTTATAAATGGTAAACGATTGTCAGTAGCTAAACAGGAATCTGAGCCTTATGAAATAACGCATGGATCAGTTATAAAAATTGGTGGAACGAAATTACTGTGTCATATTCATCACGGAAATGAAACTTGTGGTCATTGCGAACCAGGTCTTGTTCAACAAAACATTAATCTCAATGAAAATAAAATTTTGAAGACAAAACTTTATAAAGAAGAGTTGCGACGTCTAAAACATAAATTTGGAATTGAAAAGGATAATGTTGTGTCTAGTGGTCAATTAGCTTCAGGTTACCAAGATAGAGCACAAGCTAGACGGCTGTATGTAGGTTCGTCGGATCCTCACGCTAAGACACAACAAAGTTCTGTTCACACGTGAGTATCGCTGATTGTAAATGTAAATTAAATGTAAAAGTGACTGGCTGTGCGTCTTATGTAAATAATTTATATAATAAGTTTTACTATAATTATTTAATTAACTAGATCAATAACAAAGGACAATAAAGGATTCAAATTGCTTTCGAAAATGGGTTGGTTCGAAGGTCGTTCTTTGGGCAAGGATGGAAATGGAAGGACAGAACCTGTAAGTTTTTTATTATACTAGAACATTACATTGCCTGCGTTTCGTGCGCTATTTAGCCTTTTTATAATGAACGTTGCACTTACATTTTTTCTGTATTTATATTTAGTTTATTTACAAACAATTTATGTCTCGAATGTAGTTTTTTTTTCGTGCATGTTTGAAAATAATTTTACTTTTTCTTATAATATTATATTATATTTTAAACTTACATTAATATTAGAATTTCTTTATTTTATACATCAACAGTAAAAGAAACACAAATCTTAAAAATTATAAACTACAACTGTATTTAAGATTATATTTTATTAGTTTAAATAATACAACTGTAAATTAAATTAATAAAATTAAATAATTATAACTTTATGTTGGAATAATATATATTATATTATATTTTTAAACTTTAAAATTAAATAATAAACACTTTATATTGATAAAAGAAAATAATTATATTTTAAGTAGAAAAAGAATTATTATATAATATATTTAATGAATATTTTAAATTAAATTTTTAATTATAATATATTTAATTATAATATAAATTAAATTATAATACTATTCTCTATTATATTAATACAGAATCTTTTTAATTCTTAATTCTTCTCTCTCTCTCTTTCTCTCTCTTTTTCTCTCTATCTATATAGAGAGAATTCGCTTATTTCTTTCCGATGTCCCAACTGTAATGCCCATCACTCTCATGGCTTGTGCTTGCAATATGTTTACGGCTCTTAATATTCCTGAACTGTCTTGCCACATTCTGGATGTAAGGGTTGTTGTTCATAAGACTCGACCTGTGGCAGCTCGTGATCGACCATTGCCTATCTCCACCACAGGCTCGATCATTGTTACTTTAGCCTCGCGTGCGATTTGAGATATTGTTATAACCAAGAACTGTGTGCGGCGTACGCTTGTTCAGAAAGATATTTGCCCCAATGGCCCTGACCGGAGCGTTCACGTAAATGAGTTTCTCCCTAAAGATATCTATAAGTTGCTTCAATTAACTAAGCATATGGCTAAAAATAAATCTTATGCGTATGTCTGGGTCAAAGAGGATCATATTTATGTCAGACGCTCTAACGGCGAGCCGATTATTCACATAAACTCTAAAGTTGATCTGGATAAGTTTATTTGACGTATGCACCCTGTTCGCTCCTCGACATTCGTCTCACGTTGTCGCATGAACTC
Organism: Monomorium pharaonis; assembly: GCF_013373865.1. Classification (NCBI taxonomy): domain Eukaryota; kingdom Metazoa; phylum Arthropoda; class Insecta; order Hymenoptera; family Formicidae; genus Monomorium; species Monomorium pharaonis. Next base: position 14,368,559 of record NC_050472.1, on the reverse strand, counting down.
TAGATATCAGTTTTGTATTGCTCAATTTAATGCGAATTTCCTTGCGCGACCATATTGATTTTATCAGATTACATTTTAATAGCAATTTATATCACATAATTTCTGTCTCTGAAACTTGGTTCAATGCGGGCATCTCTGACGACCTTGTCGCCTTGGATGATTATTTTTTAATTCGTAATGATCGAATTGGCTGGATGGGCAGTGGTGTGGCCTGCTATGTCTATAAATTGCTCAGAGCATCTATTGTTGTCATGTCTGACGGGTGTCACGTTAACGAACCTGAATGTCTTATTATTGATATTTGCTTACCACACAATGAATCCGTATTGTTCGCATCCGTTTATAGGAGACCCAAAGGCTACTTCCTTCAAGATTTTGTTGCGTCGCTTACCAGTTTCTTTTACTTGTATAAAAATATAATTATTGGTGGCAACCTAAATTGTAATTTGTTAACAGATCAAATTAAAGCAACTTACTTGCGAAATCTCATGTTTAGCCTATCACTTTACATCGTCCATTCTGATGCCACCTTTTATACTGCCATCTCCGACTCAAGGCTTGATGTTTTAATCGTTGATGATTGTGACAAAATTTCATCTTTTATCAAATCCTTATGTCCTTTTATTGCTGGTCATGATCTTTTTTCTCTCTTGTTGTCTATTAAGACTCATGTCAATACTGAGCCTTCCATTTTGCGGCGCTGTTATAGACGCACTGTGAACTTTGAATTCCTTGAACTTCTTAGTGCTAGTGTTAATAGTGCTTTTACCATTATTAATAATTTGTCTGATAAAACTTATGTTCATGAAACTTGTGCAATGCTTTCTCGTGCCCTTTGTGATGTGTTTGATGTTTGTGCGCCTGCCCGAGCTTTTATGATCAGGAAGCCACCTGCCCGATGGCTCACTGAGGATCTAAGGAACCGTGCTCGTAATACTTTATACACGCAAGTCAAGCGTTCGAACAGTCTGCTCGGATATCTTAGATATAGACATTTTAGGAAATCAGCTAAATTTTGATATAAAACGTGTTAAGGAGGTAAAGGGGTTTAGAAGGCCAAAAAAAGCCTTTTTGCATGAATTTTTTTTAGAAAAACTACTCGATGAATCTTTTTGCGTTTTTTACCACTTATTGTTCATATACTGAACTGTTTAAATAAATTTTTATAAACAATTATGCTGACATATACAAAAGTTAGAGCTGGAACACGCAGGCGCCTTAAAAAAATTTCTTCAAATCTGCGAGCACTCTAGCGCCTGAACGTAGAATCGTCTGAAACATAAAACCCAAAGATTTTAGTTTATATGTGAACCTAAAACTTGGGAAAATTTTTCTAATGAAAGTTTCAAAATGGCGGATAAAAGTGAAATTTTTGATTTTTGCCTAAAATTTTTGCCTTATTTTATTTATAACTTTTTGCAAACATTAAATTTAGCTAATATCGTAGGTTCACATAGAAACTAAATTTATATTCTTTTGTTTAAAAAAAGAATCAAGTGGATCCGTCGATTAGTTTTCTCTCAATCGTGCTCGCAAATTTGGAAAACATGGTTTCAAGAAAATCGCGTTTAAAGTTTTGGAAGAGGGAAACAGACTGATAAAAGCTTAATAACAATTGCTTACGTGGTTTTTTTTCGTTAGTCGGCTATTCCTGGTCCATACTTGGTCCATCCTGGTCCACAATAAGCCCTCAGTTTTTTCATATCTCTCATTTTGCTCTAGTTGCTTTTGTTTTTGATGTAATCGTCTAATTTGTGAAACGCTCCTACTGCGACGCTTTTGGGCATTTGTGCGATTTTTGTCCATTTGACTTGAAAAATTTCTGCAGACTGATCCTATAACTAAGCCCATGCTTTCCATAATCCGCAAAAAACTGATAAAAATCCTTCGTTAAAAATTCCAGCAGCAATATAAGATGCTATTTCTATAATTTTTCGTCCCGAATTAAGATGTTTTGGTGCGAGCCGCCACACCGTCGCATTGAAGCTTTCATTTGCATTTTGCGTATGTTCTCCCAGGCATCTTTCAAGTAAATCTTCTCTGGAAAGATCTTGGAAAATCGGTAAAATTGCTTCCGCGACGTTTTTATGCAACGGAGCTGGATATTTGTACTCTTCACCGAGACTTTGCACGCGACGATACTTGCACCAGCTGTCTTCGTCTTCGGGACAATTTTCGTGCCTTGGATTTTCAGTTGAGATCATATGCAAATAAGTTGCCATTATATCATTTTGCATCGCTTTTACAGAGTCAACATTTCTTATTATAGCTAAGTTGTAGTACTTAGTTATTTTTTTAATGAGGCCGTCGGTCAATTTTCCCTTACCGCCGAGTTTTTTCTCTTTTTTTACGTTGCACAGTCGAGTGCCCATTCTTTTTTCAATGTGATTGACGCACTCACTTTTCACAACAGGAAACTCATCTCCGTAGGGATTTAGATCCAATACTGCTTTGAACGTTTTTGAGTCGCCATCGCCGATATAATTGAGATACCGCACTCCGTATTTCTCCTCCGATGCCGAAAACATTTCTTTTATTGCATCCATCTCCATTTTACCCGCACTGCCCGTGTGATTCAATGCACACTCGTCCTTGTGTTCTTTAAACCATTGGATGTACTCTTCGTTATCTTTATTTTTCCAACAAGCACAGGCTTTACAAACACTGCTTTTCACAACAATATCTATAACTTTTCCAGTATAATATGCGATTAACGTTGTCACTCCGTATAAAGAAATAAAGCCTCGCTTTTTTCAAGAGCCATCTCCTGACATTTTAAAATTATTACGCGGCCTTTCCTTCTTCTCGTTTTCTTCTTTCTCTTGCTGTACGACTCGTAAACACATAGCATCAAACACAATTTTCGACGCATTATACAGATGAGTTATTACGGACTCGTAAGTGTCTTGGCACATACCTTTGCCGATATCCATCATGTTACAAAATAAATTTAGACCTTGCAAATCCACACCTAGGAGTCGTATGACAAGCACAGTACGTTTGTTTATTTCAAAACCGTTATTTATTAATGATCTTGAATTAATCGAGCGCGTTCCACAGACACATCTAGCAGCAATTTTAAATCCAAGCCCTCGAGGGCACGTCTCATAAAAGTTAATATTTCTCTTGCAATTACGGCATATAACGAACCCTTGAATTGCTGCAAATACGCTTACGAACTCGATAATACGGTAAAAGATTTAATTTGACGACTACATCTTCAGCTGTTGCCGTAGATATTTTTCGTGCGGTCGCATTGTCTTCAACAGACTCGTCGCCTCTCTCCGAAAACCGATTGCCTCGAAACTTCCGTTTTTTTGGCCTTGCTGATCGTGTTGCAGCTGCTTTGCTTTGTTTCGGATAAGTAGACATTATTTCAAATATATAAAATCAAATACACGAGCACTGTACGAAGTAAACAACGCCACGCTCGACTAACGGTTATATTCTAAAGGTTATGTCGAACTATAGTCATCTACACGCTCAGTTGCTTTAGAAACACCTAGAAGTGTGCACGTATACTTTACTATGCTTTTGGGAACATTCAAAAGCGAAAAAAGATGGTAGAAAATGCGCGCCGAGCGCCCTGCTCCGAACCGTTCAGGAGCGCTCGGGACACGCCGGCATTTGGCGCTCATTTTGAACTGTTCCGGTGCTTATTCATACTTAGGGCTTTAGAAATATGTTCTCTGGACAGAATATTATCGATTTAACCCATTACTTCCCAAGCGGACATTTTATAGTCGATTGGTTTTCGGCTCAGAAAAGTAATGAGATCACATGAAAACTTAAAACAAAATATGCTCTTCTACGTAGAAAGAGTTGCTCTTTCGGATTCCGAGGTCAAAATTTCAAAATTTTCTATTGGAAATTAAATATAGCGGCTCAAAGTTGATATAAATTTTTTCATCGACTATTGACTTTTTATAGTAGAAAACTTCGAAAAATTTTGTCCATGACTGTTGTAAACGATTGAAGTGACGGAGTTTGCCTCTTTAAAGTATAAACAGTGATTATTAATTGATTTTTTTAAGTAGTTCAAGTAGTTTAAGATGGTGGATGCAGTATGGCGTCTAAATACATGGAAATTATATTTTATTGTGATATATGTGAATGAGCAGTCATTTCTCACGTTTTTGAGGTCGCTGAGTACGAATCTTTGATCAATTAGTCATTTTTCAAAATGGCGGATACAATATGGCGTCAGAATACACGAAAATTAGTTTTGTTGCGAACTATGTGTATCATATTACATCCGCCTTTCGAAAGATATAAATCAAACTCAAGATTCGTATTCAGCGACCTCAAAAACATATACAATCATTACCCACGCACATAGTTTACAGTAAAATATGATTTTCGTGTATTCTGATGCCACATTGTATCCTCTATTTTGAAAAATAAAAAACAGACCCAAAATTTGTTCTCAGCGGTCTCACAAATACATAAAATAAGTACTCGGAGGCATAGTTTTTAATAAAGTATGATTTTTATGGCATATTGTATCCGCCATTTTGAAAAATGAGTAATTGACCAAAGATTCGTACTCAACGACCTCGAAAATGTGAGAAATGACTATTCACACACATATATCGCAATAAAATATGATTTCCATGTATTTGGACGCCATACTGCATCCACCATCTTGAACTACTTAAAAAATCAATTAATAATTATAGTTTATACTTTAAAGAGGCAAACTCCGTCACTTCAATTGTTTACAACAGTCATGGACAAAATTTTTCTACTATAAAAAGTCATCAATAGTCGATGAAAAAATTTATATCAACTTTGAGCCGCCATATTTAATTTTCAATAGAAAATTTTGAAATTTTGACCCCGGAATCTGAAAGAGCAACTCTTTTTACGTAGAAGAGCATATTTTTAAGTTTTCATGTGATCTCATCACTTTTCTGAGCCAAAAACTAATCGACTATAAAATGTCCGCTTGGGAAGTAATGGGTTAAGCAATAAAAAAAAATTCGATTTTTTTTTGTTTCTGAACCCCTTTACCACCTTAAGAGTGAGTTTCTTTTTGTTTCTCTTGATAACATCGCTGATCCGGCTAAGCTATGGAGAGAGCTCGCCCGTCTTGGTCTTGTCAAATCCACCTTAGTTTCTCCTTTTTACTTTTTTACGTCGTTTTAATTATACTTGTATTATGTCTCGGTTTCTTCTGCCTCGCCACTATGTTATTCTGACTTTATTTCGGGTATTTCTTCTTTTACTTGTCCACCTTGTCATCCTGAGTTTACGTTTTCTCCTGTTACACCTAATATGATTTATAAGTTTATAGCTGCCAGCCTCCTCCACTCTTATGCTTCTGGTGCTGATGGCATTCCTTTTTTTGTTTTACGTATTGCTTGGCCTGGCATTTCGTCCTGGCTTATCGATCTCTTTAATAACTCATTGAAGCTCTTTTCTTTTCCATCTGATTGGAAGCGTGCTCTTATTCGTCCGCTATCTAAAATTCGTACATCTATGTTCCCATTTGACACACGACCGATTGCCAACTTATTGGAAATGTCTAAACTCCTTGAAAGGATTGTTGCTGATCAAATAGTTGAGTATTTAAATGAACATAATCTTTTTGATCCTAAGTAATCTGCATATCGTTTCAGCTAATACGCAGTCTGCTCTATTACGTGTGTGTAACGATATCAAGGCGGGATAGATGGTGGACTCATCACTATCATGGTATTTTTTGATTTTAGCAAAGCGTTTGACACTGTTCCGCATCTTCGACTCCTTACCAAGCTTAAAAGAACTTGGGTTCTCTGACTCTATGGTCACTTGGTTTTATTTTTATTTAACTGGCTGTTCCAAGCTGTAATTGATGAAGCCGGAAATTGGCTACTTCCTCAGAGTTTCATGCTTGGTCCGCTTTTATTTTCTCTTTTTATTAATGGTATTAATAATGTTTTGTCTTTTTCAAGCCACACGCTCTTTGCTGATGATTTGTAAATTTATTTTTCTTGCTCTCCTATAGATATTCTTTGTAGCCTCGAATTGATCTTCAGGGATGTGAATGCCATATTTGAATATGTAGTCTCAAACTAAATCTTACCAAATCTAAGGCAATTATTTTTGCTAGTCAGTCTCACACTAAAAATATTGATACTTCTCTTTTTTCTCCGATTATTGTTGACCGTACACCTTTGCTTTTTGTTAGCAAAGTGAAAAATTTGGGTGTTATCTTTATGTCTAATCTGTCATAGAATAAACATATCTTGCAAGTCTCTAAAAATGTTCACTACGTTCTGAATAAGCTAAAGTTTAATAGGAACTCTCTCTTCACTGATTTTAGAATTAAACTTGTTAATAGAATTAACCTTGATCCTGCCTTATATTGACTACTGCTATCTGGTCTATCACGGATTGAATAATGAACTGAACATCAAGTTACAGAGACTTGTTAACTGTTGTATCAGATTCATCTTTAATCTGAGGCGTGATGAACATATTACATCATTCAGACGTCGTCTTGAATGGCTTTCTGTTGAAAATAGGAGGCTGTATTTTCTTGGCTTCCTAACCTACTGTATTCTTAATCTCCAGTTTCTTTCTTACTTACGTGAACTATTCATCTCTCTTGGTTCCTTATTAAGGAGATCCAATCTCATCATCACAAATTTTTCATATTCCTCGTCATAGAACCACTGCTATAGAAATTTTTTTTATCTATCCGCGATCTATTTCCGCCACTCTCCCTGACATGATAATATGATAACATTGTATCCGCATCTTTGCTGCATACTTTTAAGGCTCTTCTCCGTTCATTTCTGTTGGCATCTGAATTAGTCTGATATTGCTTTATCCTTCTTGCAGTCTGCCAGGACGCTATTATTTTTATTCTATTATTTTCATTTTAATTTTATATTTACCCTTAAGTTTTAGTTTTGCTTATGATTAGTTTTCTTTTGTATTGTTAGTATTAGTATTAGATTAACCCATTTAGGACCAAATATTAGGTCCACTATTTTTTCTTTACGTTCAACGCTAAAACTTTTTACATAGACGTAGAAAAAAAATTTAGCTTAGCGTTTTTGATAGTCTAAAAACTCCTCTTTCGAATGTCGGCCTTCAGAATTGACATACAAAGCGAGTAAAAAAAGTTAAGGACCCATTTTTCCAAAAAAGAACAACATTTTTTGACATTTTTTTCTAAAAATTCCACATTTTGGATGCAAAAATATTATTGGGATTATTGCAATAAAGATAAATCGTGGAATAGATATCTGTTTTTTCTAATCCTATTGCGATTTTTCAAAAATTTAACATGGCGGATTTAATATGGCGGTCAAACGATGGAAAAACCGTATATAACCGAAATATTTTTGATTTTTTGATTTTCGTTTTTTTCTCGTAATATCTCTTTAAAATATTTTAAAAGTACATAAGTTTATTATAATATTTTAGGGGAGTCGAGATTATAATAATACATAACATAGACACACACACAAAAAAGTGGTTAGTCCGGCGGACTAGACAAGTCAATCCTTTTGCATTTTGACCCGCTGAATTCGAATCTAAAGTGAGAATTGCAAAGTTAGCTCATATTTTCTAACTTCAAAAAAAATTTTTTAATGTTGGTTTGGCGGACTAGACACGTCAATCCTTATGTATTTTGACGCGCTGAATTCAAATCCAAAGTCAGAATTACAAAGCTAGCTCACATTTTCTAACCTCAAAAACAATTTTTCATATGTTGGTCCGGCGGATCAGACTAGTCTATTCTTATGTATTTTGACACGCTAAATCCAAATCCAAGGTCAGAGTTGCTGAATTGGCTCATTTTTTCCTAACCTAGAAAAAAAATTTTTTTTTAATCTTGGTCCGGCGGACCAGACTAGTCCATCCTTATGTACTTTGACTCGCTGAATCCAACTTCAAGGTCAGAATTGTTGAATTGGCTCATTTTTTCCTAACCTTAAAAAAAACTTTAATGTTTAAATGTTTCTTAACCTAAAAAAAAACACCTTGTAAAAGCAATTTGGGTTACAAATGTATAATACAGAACGTGCAAGCTTGCGTAACCACATTTCCCGGGAAAAATTTAATATGTATGACAAGTCTGAGTTTTTGTGAATAAATAGCGTAGAAAATTCACTTTTTTTCTATTATATGTATATAACTTTTTTATTCTCGAAGGTTTGGACTAATGAACAAACTGAAATCTAGATGTTACAAGTTGGATGAGTAGAGACTATTCATCAATTCTTCTGAGAGAAGCTTAAAAGCAGTGTTGCTACACAATACTAATGTATATGCCTCCATTCCTGTAGCGCACTCGGTAGTGATAAAAGAAGAGTACGAAAACAGTAAACTGAAAACAGTTTTTGAAAAAATTAAATACACAGAATATAGATGGCAAATTTGTAGGGATCTGAAAATTCTTACCATATTATTGGGTCAACAATCAGGTTACACAAAAATTTCGTGCTTCCTATGTGAATGGAATAGTAGAGATCGAATGAACTATTACATAAGAAAAGAATGGCAACGACAAGGACGTCTTTGCAATCTGGGTATAAAAATATCATAAATAAACCGCTAGTTGAGCCTTAAAAAGTTCTTCTTTTATCTCTTCAAATTAGAACTCATAAAACAATGTGAAAGTTCTAAATAAAAAAGGTGAATGCTACCAGTATTTACAAGAAAAATTTTCCAACATCTCTGATGCAAAATTGCGGGAAGAAATTTTCGATGGACTTCAAATACGTAAAATGTTGAGAGACAACAATTTTGTCACCAAAATGAATGAATACAAAAGAGTAGCATGGCTGAGTTTCAAAGATGTCACAGACAATTTTTTAGGAAACCACAAAAGCCAGGATTATAGAAAAAAGGTGGCGGAGATGATGGAGAACTATAGAAAACTAGGTTGCTTAATGAATCTTAAGTTGTATTTCTTGAATTCTTATTGATTACTTCCCAGAAAATCTAGATTATAGTGAAGAACAGGGAGAAAGATTTTATCAGGACATCAAGGAGATAGAGCATCGATGTCAAGGCAAGTGGGATGTGAACATGATAGCTGATTTCTGCTGGACGCTCAAACGAGATGTCTCTGTGAAAGGGAAGAAACGTAAGAGAAAGCCATTGCACAGAACCTTTGAAAATAAAAGAGTTAGATACAATAGAAAAAGGGAGTAAATTTTCTGCGTTATTCATTTACAGAAGCTCAGACTTGTCATACATATTTTTCACTTGTCATATGAATTTTTCTTGTGTAATATAGTTATGCAAGCTTGCACGCTCTGGATTATACATTTGTGACCCAAATTGTTTTTATAAGGTGTTTTTTTGAGGTTAGGAAAAAATGACCCAATTCAGCAATTCTGACCTTGAATTTCGATTCAGCGGTTCAAAATACATAAAAATAGACTAGTCTGGTCTGCCGGACCAACATTTAAAAAGAATATTTATGAGGTTAGAAAAAAATAAATCAATTAAATAATTTTGACCTGGGATTTGCATTCAACGAGTCAAAATACATAAGGATAGACTAGTCTGGTCCGCCGGACCAACATTAAAAAAGAAATTTTTTTGAGGTTAGAAAAAATTATCTAATTCAGCAATTTTATCTTTGGATTTGGATTTAACGGGTCAAAATACATAAGAATAGACTAGTCTGGTCCGCCGGACCAACATTAAAAAGACTTTTTTTTAAAGTTAGCAAATATGAGCTAACTGCAAATCTGACCTTGGATTCGGATTCAGCCGGTCAAAATACATAAGGATTGTCTAATCTGGTCCGCCGCAACAATCACTTTTTGGTGTGCCTGTGTAATCAATATAAATAATGGTGGTTTCTTTCAAGAAATGCGAGAAAAACATTTATCGTCAAATAATGGAGAAAAGTCATAAGTAAGTGTTCATATCTGGTATTTCATTATGCTCACATCTACGCATATATATATATATATATATATATATATATATATATATATATATATATATAATTGTATCCAGGTTATCATTTTTATATTAATTATTAAATTAGTGAATTATAAAAACCAAGAAAAATACCCCATTATATATAGCAGCAATAAAACTTAATAATCAACAGTTTCTACTATTTTAAATTTACTTCCTAATAATTTTATGAATTTGTCCATTAATACATATTAATAAATAAATACATAAACTGATAATAATCCATGCATAAAACAGTTATCACTCCAAATGAGTTGATTTTCACATCAACCGATAATGGAAATACTGCAACTTTCTTATTTTACTCCATATTCAAAGTTAAAATAATCACTTGTGAAAATCTGCTTTTCACAAAAGTGATTGTTTTAACTCTGAATATGGGGTAAAACATGTTACTCATTTTAAAGTGAATATTCACTCGATGAGAAAATGAAGTCTTCACTATTTCTTCGAGTGAATTTTTCTCTTATGTTACGAGTGAACAGATTCCACTCATATTATAGGACCTTAGCAGAATGGCTTATAATTTTAAGACAATATTTTATGGTTTAAGTCTTTGTTTTTAAGTAACACACAATAACTGTTTTGACACACGCGAGACACATTAACGTCGCGAGACAACGAGCCGACTTGTGCCGTATGGTGTTTACTTACGTTATGACTTTCGTGTAAGCGTATAGCTGTGAGAGCGCGCTGCCGCAGCGCCGAGGCTTGGGGCTCAGTTCGACTTACGCTCCCATCGCGTTAAGGCGCACTGACTGTAATACACTTGTATCTGTATTTTGGCGTAATAAACTCGAGTATAAGTAAACGGTGCCCAATCCTAATTAACGAATACCACATTCTGGTGACGAGGATTAGTGAATATAACATTCAATAGTACAGCGACACGATTAAGTTTAAAACATATACGAATACGAGTTAAACACGTGCACGACGCTGATATTCGTTGTAATCTAAATTTTGAAGCAGTGTCGGTTAAGTAAAACGAATTAATGTCGGATGGGAGTATCAGTGATCAGAAGGAAGAGGGTAGAACATCGTGGATGTATAGATTAAACAAAGCGGAAGCTATAGAAGTTATAACGGGCAGGTTATAAATCGCCTCCTACAACTACAATCGAGGAGTTGCGAAAGCGCTCGTAAAAATTGTGAGAGAAAAGAGGAAAAATTCCCAAAGAAGCACTGCTCATAGCAGCGCAGGAAACTCCGGAATTCAAAACGCGCAAGCGACCGAAGGACAGCCAGGAGCAGCGAGTACAAAACGTAAACACATCGATATGGAAGATCCTCAAAACCGCTGGGAATTTAACCCCAACAATGACGACTGGGAATCGTCAGAGCGCATGGAATTATACTTCGTAACGAACGACGTGAATGAGGACCCAAAAAGGGTCGCAATTCTGCTCACAAAAATCGGACCGGATATGTATCAGCTGATTTAAAACTAATGTGCACCAAATGCGAAGCCAAAAACCAAAAGATATGAAGACTTAATAAAGCTAGACAGTAATCATTTGTGTCCAAAATTGTCCGAACAAATGGAAAGGTGTAAATTTCACCAAGCGAAGCAGTTTCCGACAGAGACATTGGCTGATTTTGTAGGTCGCTTAAAAGCGCTAGCACTGCACTGCAATTTTAATAAATTAGAAGACAGACTGCGGGACTAACTCGTGTGTGGCTTATCAGCCTAGGATGCGAGAACGAAATTATTTAAACAAGAAATTTTGACATTTGACCAGGCATACAAAATTGCAGTAGCGCAAGAAAACGCGAAGAACGCAGCGAACACGGAAAGTATGCAGTCAAATATAGAGAAGCTCGACGTCAATTTTTCGACGTCGACACGCAAAGCGTCAAAGCAACACTCGCCGCATGTTAACAAAACCAACTATCAGAAGAATAAAGCGAACTTTAGTTTAGGCAGAGGAAGGAAAGGAAGCACGGAGACGTCGGTTTGTTATTGTTGTGGGAAGTCCAATCACTTTGCGCGCGAGTGCCGAGCCCGGTTTCAAGCATGTACAAAGTGTAATCGACGAGGACACCTGGCAGTTATGTGCAGGGATAAAACAAAAAATCAGCTGAACTTACAGACAGAAGACGGAGGCGAAAAAGGAAAATTTGTCTCAGGACGACTTCTTGATGCTGGAAACGCCCGAAACGAAGGCATTGGACGCGAGTTTGAATAATAGGGACTGTATGATGTTACGAGCGGATCCTCAATATTTACATCCAAGTAAACGGCGTAAGACTAAAAATGCAGGTAGATTGCGGCACATATTTTGCAATTATTTCAAAATCACAACAATTAAAATTATTTCTGAACACGAAGTTATCAAATACAGATCTCGTTTTGTATGTATACGGGCATACGTCTTTAAAAACAACGAGTGTTATGAAGGACGTGGTTGTAACGTTAGGAGGTAAAGAGGCACGCTTAGATCTGTATGTATTTGATCAGGAAGGTTTGGTGCTAATGGGAAGATATTGGCTTAACGCTTTCGGATTGTGGCCATTAATAGAATCAAAATTGCAAGCATCGGCGGAAGACAGTCAAAATTTTAATATGCAAGAAGCAAATATCGTAGATTGTAAAAATATAGACAAGGCTAATAGGTTATTACGGCACCTCAAAATTAAATTCCCTAAACTTTTTAGTCCAGGAGTAGGCTTATACAACGATGGAACGGTAAAACTATATGTAAAAGAAAGTACTGTATCTGTGGCGCTAAAAGCACGTCATGTTCCTTTCGCATTACGAAAACGAATAGACGATGAATTAAAGCGGTTAATTAAACTTGATCATATAGAAGAGAGAGGGATGGAGATAAGTTGATGGGCGACGCCGATTATTCCCGTTATTAAGGCTGATGGATCAGTACGAATTTGCGGAAATTTTACACTTATGGTAAATCCGAATTTAATCATAAATAAACATCCATTACCATTAATTAACGAAATATTTACAGCACTCAGTGGGGGAGGGTTGCATCTCGCAGATCGACTTGTCTCATGCAAATCGAGGTTGATAAAGCGTCGAGGGAATTGCTGACTATTATTACTCACAAAGGCTTATTACAAGAAACTAACAAATGGTGTAGCTGGTGGGGACCGGGGGAGTTCCAAAGAATCATGGAATTAACAATTAAAGATATTGCCAATGCGGTTACTTACTTGGATAATATTTATTGTCTCGGGGCAACGGATAAGGTACATATGAGAACCTTATACCTAGTCTTTCAACGATTAGAACAAAAAGGCTTTAAAGTAGATTTGCAGAAATGTGATTTATTTAATGAAAAACTCGACATTCTGGACTTCACAATTGACAAAACCGGATTGTACAAATCGCGAGAGAAAGTTCGAGCCCTGATCGAGGCACCGATTCCAAAAAATGCTAAACAATTATTATCCCTATTAGGCCTCGTTATTTATTACGAAAGATTTCTCCCAAATAGAGCCGAGATGCTCAAACCATTGTATAACGCGACTAAGGAAGAAGAAAAGTTTACTTGGTCAAAGGCCTGCCAAACCGCATTTGACTGGTTAAAAACGGAGCTTGTGAAGCCTAAAATCCTAACACATTACAACCCAAATAAAGAGCTAATACTAGCGTGTGAGCGTCAAATTATGGTCCGCAATATTGTCGTATAAATATGAAGATAACATAGAAAGACCGATCGCGTTTGCATTGAAAGTAATACTCGACAAAAAATTAAATAGGGCACTGATTGATAAAAAGGCCGGAGCGATTGTGTTTGGGTTTAAAAATTTTATAATTACATATATGGACGAAACATTACATTGCGTACGGACCATAAGCCGCTCATATATATTGTTGTGTTTGCCCGGCAAAACTGCCTTTCGCTTTCTCACTCACGCACTCCCGCACGAAATAAGAAAGACGTTTTCTCTCTTTCAAAGCTCTTTAATGTAAAGCTTGTAATACAGAACGTTTCCGGACAAAGGAACGGAGCACGTCCGTTTGGGTTGACAGCTCCGGATCAAATCTGACGAGCGCGTCCACGTAAACAGCGTGGTTGCTAAGGAGGACGCCGCGCAGCCGAGAATCGAAATGCATCGTGCGTCCAGCGCGATTGTAACAATATATTTAGATTAAAACAGGAGGTATCACTCACGATTGCAAGTCGGTTGCTCCAGAGGTGGACGTATTTCTTGTCTAGGTTCACTTACAAGATAGAATATATACGAACGAAGCAAAACGGAAATTGCAATGCTCTGTCGCGCCTTCCGGTTAACGATAATGTACCGATTTTCGACAGTGAATATTCATGCATTAATTATATCGAAGGAGGTATAAATGTATTAAAGACACACGATTGCGGATTACAGTAAAAAAGATCTAAATTTAAGAAATATAATTAAATTTGTAATGCAAGGTTGGCCGATGAAACACGTATTAATCCCAGATGAAAAACCCTATTGGGGAAAAAGATTTGAATTAACTGTAGAAAAGGGATGTTTGCTTTGGGGCTTCAGGGTGGTCGTGCCTATGGCATTACAACCAAGCGTCTTAAGTGAGATGCACCTTTCACACTTTAGAATCGTTAAAACAAAACAGCGAGGTTATATGTGTTGCGACGTTGCTTTCCCTCGGGAACCGCCAGGTCCGAGGGGGCTACGCCCAATTAAACGGTAACCTTTACTGAGAGTGACTAGTAACGCTTTCTCAACGAAAATCGGAAGCTTCGGAAAACGGTATCCCCCAAATGGAACTTGAAAAATTCCCCCAACGATATCGGTAGCTCGCGGGACGGTATCTTCAATATATCGCTCGAGACTGCTCTCGAAACGATAGCGGTAACTTGCGTAAGCGGTATCCCCCAATATATCGCTCGAGATTGCTCTCGATACGATAGCGGTAACTTGCGTATACGGTATCCCCAATATATCGCTCGAGATTGCTCTCGATACGATAGCGGTAACGTGCGTAAACGGTATCTTCACAAAACTCTATATTTTGGGCGCCAGGCGCGAATTCTCGCGCCACACAATAAATAGCGATAATGCGGTAACACAAGAGAAAACGTTACTACAGCCGGTAGCTCTTTTACTCGAAGCGGTAGAGGGGCGTGCTTCTTAAGTAGATGAGACGTGTGGAGATGTCGGATTGAGACAGGTCGCAGAAAAGATTCGGTACTCAATTTTTAAACAAATAAACAATCAACTATATTTCTTCGGTGATTAGAGGATACGGTAACAGTAAAAACAATTGACTTTAATCAAATGATCTGAACACAACAAATTTGTAAATATTTTCAATTGAGACGGTAACACGACTTCCAGACAAAGAAAATGCGGAAACTATAAAATCTTACACGAAGCGGGAGGCCGATGAGGCTCTCCGCCCGAATAACAACAAGGATAATATATGCGGAAACAATTTCGCGGTAACAATTGACTCGACTATAACTAAATATAACTGTCGGTGCCGACTTTGTCCGAGAGGGACGTACTTAGTTATTACTATTCGGGGCTGGTCGGTTTAAGCTCTCGCGCGGCCATGAGACTCTACTTTCTATTTCGAGTTACTCAACACAAAATAACCGCAATAACGGTAACGGATGTCAGATGACCGGTAACACAACAATAAACGGTATCCTTTATCCGGACCCGCACGAGAGTCGACCGCCTTATCCGAATCTTATGTAGATCGATGGCTGCCGAGTGATGGCCTTACAAAACGGTATCTTGGTCCTTCGAAATCGGTAGCTATTTCTCCACAATGCGGTAACTTAGGGGCTCGTCCTCGTCGATGCGCAAGATAGCGCATGGCTTACCGAACAGTGAGGAGCCCCGGTCCCGCGCCGGCCGGCTCGAGCCGCCGCGCAGGCGCGTGCGCGCTTCGATTTTTGATAGGTGGATCCGCACGTGTCGCAGGATTCTCGGCCTATCGCAGCGCCGCCTCACCCCTCGAGATCTCCGTGATCCGCGCGTGATGACTTCCGCCGGCGAGAATTTTCTTGCCCTGCTGCTTTCGGCTGGTCCGACTGGTCAGGCTGCGACCGAACCGATCTTGGTTGGCGGGCGGTTGGTGTTGGTCGCTTCCCCGGTCTGCAGCCCGGTAGCGTGCCCTCGGCGTGATTCCTCCAGAGAATCGTCTTGTAGTCATGCGGCATCCTTGCGGGGTCGGTATCCTCGTAGCTCAGGGGCGGCCACGCACAGCGGGGCCCGACGCACGGCTCGGCGGGAAAACTCTTTGCGAGGCACCTCGTCCACTGTCGATAGCTCGCTACAAAGTTTCCACGACGGCTGCTCCTCCTCCGAGTTTAATACAATCCGACATGAGCCCACACTCGGCGCCTTAACTCTAGTACAAAGTAGCTTAATTAATAGTACAAATGGAAAAACGGTAATACGGAAGCTAGAAAGAAAAAAGATAATAAAACAAAGTCGTATCCCCCTCGGTTCGTCGAGGAGGAGCCCCAGACCGACC
This sequence comes from Monomorium pharaonis, assembly GCF_013373865.1. Taxonomy (NCBI): domain Eukaryota; kingdom Metazoa; phylum Arthropoda; class Insecta; order Hymenoptera; family Formicidae; genus Monomorium; species Monomorium pharaonis. The sequence continues at coordinate 14,352,163 of NC_050472.1, read as the reverse complement.
CCTTCGGTCGGGCTTACGCCCTTGTGACGAGCGCGGTCGGACGCGCCACATCAGTGTGGTGGCCCACACTCGATAGCGATATCGAAAACGGGATGCTTGTAGCATGTAAAATCTGTGTAATGAATATAAGAAAAAACTCGCAAAACCCAAATTTTGTTTGCTGATTGGCTACGGATAGCCACGGGATTCAAGATTTGGGCGACGGACGTGAATAAGTGAAAAGACAGGCGGTATACGTTTTATTATTTGTTTATTGTAGAAAGATAAATCCTAAGCTAATATAGTACAGGTCCCAACGCTAATATATACAGGAAGGTTTTCGTTGCAAGGCGAGGCGCAGTATATCGTTGACGGCGTGTTTGCCGTTGTGCTGTATGTGCGTGCCAAAGGTCTGTAGATGAACAACGGGAGGGGAAGGAAGGTCTTCACATGAGCGCTATTTTAGGGCTATAAAGTGTAGTGTTTGTTGTACAGGAAGAGTGAGTGAGTAGTATAATAGTAAAAGTGGAATGTGGGGAAGGTGGAATTGATACATCGTACTGGCCTCGGCCATGTTGGGGCCAAATGTGTAACAATGCAAAGATCTTTCTTCTCCTCTCGTCGTTTATCTACAGACCTTGTGCATGCCTGAGAGTGGAGTCCCATGGAGCGGATTATGCGGAAGTGGAATGAGCGGATCACAAATCACAGGAGTTGTTTTGAAGGAATCTTTGAAAGAGGTTCTATCAGAATGATCCATGATTGGTGATCCGCACGTTCCGTTTCCGCGTAATCTGCTCCATGAGACTTCACCTTGACGAGTCGTCGGCGGTGACGCGGTGTCCGGACTGACCGCGGCGGTATCCGGATTGTTTGCGGTGGTGCGGCGGCGCGGTGTGGTTTTAAGGCTCGGTATTCGCGGCGTTACGGCGCGTGGTGTCGCTTGCGTGCGGTGGCCGGCCTGACGGGTGACACGGCACAGTATCTTAAGCGGTGCGATTGGCAGTGCGGCGCGCTTACCCGGTGTCAGCTGTTCGGCGCATTAGTTGATGTCGATCAACGCTATCGGTGATTCCCTGCGCGTGGGTGATTGTTCGCGGCACCGGTTCCCCCCTTAATACGAGGATTTCAGAATGGGACGATGCGTGACTGCTCAGTGCGCGGTCGAGAACTCGGGGTGCGGATCGGGATAGTGTGTGGCCGGGAAGGCGCTCACTGTGTGCCTAGGCAAGGATTCGGGTTGTTAGGTTAGGGCACTCAATGCGCGCACTAGGAAGGTTGATTCAATCCGTCAGGAGGTACGACCAGCTCAGTACGCTTAGTCGGGAAGCTCCCTGAAGTCGGTGGAGGGCTTATATACTCTCCACTCGGTGATGAGGGGAATAGAGAAGAACGGAGAGGACCGCGCGAGGTAGGAAGTAACGGCCTGACGCTTGTATCTTCGTAGGCAGCAGTAAACGGCTCGTTACAATATTTTACTCTTTAAAATGCAATCAGTGTATTGCCATTGATTTACGGTGGCATACTTATAACTAGCATTAAATAATTAGCATTTAATGTCTTAGTGATTTTTACTTTAGAGTTAGTATATAACCAGTAAAAGATTAAAGTGCTTATTTTACTGATTGAGAAGTGTACCACTGAAAATATGTATATTTTTACTGATTTCACTGATTTTTTACTGATTGTATTTTAAATACTATTTTCAATAACACTCACTTAGGTTTACACACTTAAGTTTACACACCTTTATTCAATTCTTATTGTCACACTGTTACGCGCTCGTCTTATGTTTATGCAGATGAACGGATGAACTATCTCGAGACCGTGACCCGTTACTTAAAGGGCGTTCGGTGATCTTGTTACGATTGTTGATTGCAGCTGCTGAGTATTAATTCTTAATCGTAGCAATTAGCTCTTACGTTATTGCGGGATGATCTCCTTTTGGACATATAACGATTAGACACGCACGATTGGACACCGCATGATTGGACATCGCATGATTGAACACCGAACGTTTGGATACCGTATAATTGAATTACACTAATAAAACATACATACCGCACGATTGGACACCGCATTATTAGACACTGCACAGTTTTCTAGTGAAAAACGTTAATATATGACAGATTATCTAACCTTAGAAACATCTGGCAGAAAAAAGCGTCGCTCTGCCAGAAAAAAATGTGAATTTTAAATGACTATATACGTATTTTTACGAGCATCTCGTTTCACGTGGAAAGTCGCAAACTCATGTAGTGCAGAGAATGCTTCGCGCGTGCGAGGGAGGAAGACCTTCGGTTCCTTTCCCGCACCCACCCCGTCTAAGTCGTTAACCCATTTAATAAATTTTATTGAAAATCTGCAAATGCATGTGAACTTTACTTTGTTCGTAATGTATATGGGTTAGCGACTTGGACGGGGTGGGTGCGGGAGAAGGGGCCGAAGGCTTCTCTTTGCACTCCCCGTGTGTATGTCGTACGGTATCCAATCGTACGGTGTCTAATTTCGCGGTATCCAATAATGCGGTGTCCAATCGTGCGGTATCCAATAACGCGATGTCCAATCATGCGGTGTCCAATCGTGTGATGTCCAATCATGCGGTGTCCAATCGTGCGATGTCCAATCATGCGGTGTCCAATCGTGCGTGTCCAATCGTGCATGTCCAATCGTTACGTGCCCAAACGAGATACTCGCGTCATTGCGTATACACCTTTTATTAAGTGACACTCATTTTGAAAATGTATCTTTTCTTTGTAGTGATTTGGTTTCGTACTACCATTACTGAATGTGGCAATCACAACAAATAATAAAGAAAAAATATTTAAAAAATTAATGCCACATATTTAAATACCGATAAAGGTCAGGTTACTGTAGTAATGGATAAAAATGTATATCTTAATCAAATGACTTCTTTACTCATTGACCAAAAGATTTACAAACGATTATCAAAAGATCCGATCAATTGCATCACTCACAAATTAAATCAACTAATAAAAAATTGGCGAGACAAAAAGATAACAAAAAATATATATAAAAAACTTAATTGCACTAATGGTAACCTCCCGCAATGCTATGGACTACCCAAAATTTATAAGAAAGATTTTCCACTGCGCATCATAGTATCGACAATAGGTAGCCCATTATATAATATTTTACATTTTATACACGAAATTTCAGAAAAATCTGTACCGAAGCCGAGTTCATTTATCAAAGATAGTTGGTCGTTCGCGACAGCGATAAAGAATTTTACAATCTGTCTTGATGAAACTTTAATTTCGCTAGATGTAACGTCTCTATTTACAAACATACTAAAACAATTAGTTATTAAAGCTATTGAAAATAGATGGGAATATATATCCACGCAAACTACAATGCACTTACCACAATTCTTACACGCTCTACAGCTCATATTAGATTCGACGAGTTTTAACAATGGCAATATTTATGAACAGATACATGGTAGTTCTATGGGGTCTTCCCTTTCATCTATTCTAGCTGATATGGTGATGGATGACCTCGAAACACATTGTTTAAAATCATTACAATTTGATATAAAAATATTTTATAGATACGTGGACGATATTTTTGCTGTAGTACTGACAGCAAAGATTGATGAAATTCTTAACATATTTAATAAATATCATACACGCCTTCAATTTACACATGTAGAACAAAATGGAGTTTTGAGTTTTTTCGACACTCTTGTTATTAGAGACAACGGTTTTTTAATCACTGATTGGTTTCACAAACTTACTTTTTCCGGACGATATACAAATTACTTTTCTAATCATCCGCTAAAATATAAAATTAATACTATTATTAATTTGGTGGACCATGCAATTTTATTAGCAGTTGAATGGTTCCATACCGATAATATTAACAAAGTTAAAAAAATTTTAATAACAACTACCTTATGCAATAGTCATTTATTAAAAGACATATTTACAACCGTGTTGGGATACTCAATAATCCATTTAACATCACACAAAACAAAACTCGTGACTCTGTCGGATTTATTGCCATTCCTTATATCAAAGGTATTAGCGAAAATATTAGTCGAATATACACTGGCGCAAAAAAAAACGAGACAAAAATTTTGACCGATTTTTAGGCAATTTTCAAAGTGATACAACTTTGCGAAAAATCATCCAAATTACATGTACATTTTTTAAAATTAAAGGGCAAAGACTCTATTTTAAGAATCCCTAGGCAAAAGTTTGATTTGTTAAGTGTGAACCCTTTGTATCGCATGAAAACCAAACATGTTTTTTTTTAATTGAACAAAGTAAAAGTTTGTTATCATTTTTCACAAGTTTCTCGTTAAAATTTGGCTAATATTAATCAGGATTCTTAAAGTTCATTCTTTTCTAAGCAATTAAAAAAAAAACATGTTTATACGATGTTTTTTGTTAATTGCACGCGAGTTTGAAATTTTCACTGCATTTTAGAGTATTTTAGCAAATAAATACGGTATTTTTTGAATATCATGAATTTTGAGTATCAATATGATATTGCACATTAATTTTATTTGTGTTGAACTCAATCATACCGCTGTCATCAAAGTGACCTGATCTGCACCACGTGGAAAATGACGATCGGATTTTGTACATCATGTGGCTCTGAAATTCATCGGTGGAAATTTGTACTTACTGATCTGAATGTAACGGATAGCTGACGCACCAATTTCACTGAAGTCAACAGAAGATCACATTCATCTATACTCATAAATCCACACATAAACATACATACATATACACATACTCACACATAAAAAATAAAAATTCAAATTTTATTTTAAAAAATCAGTCTTTTCAGGGCCACATGATGTACAAAATCCGATCGTCATTCTCCACGTGGTGCAGATCAGGTCACTTTGATGACAGCGGTATAATTGAGTTCAACACGAATAAAATCAATGTGCAATATCATATTGATACTCAAAATTTATGATATTCAAAAAATACCGTATTTATTTGCTAAAATACCCTAAAATACAGTGCAAATTTCAAACTCGCGTGCAATCAACAAAAAACATCGTATCGACATGTATTTTTTTTTTAATTGCTTAGAAAAGAATGAACTTTAAGAATCTTGATTAATATCAGCCAAATTTTAACGAGAAACTTGTGAAAAATGATAACAAACTTTTACTTTTTTTAATTAAAAAAAACATGTTTAGTTTTCATGCGATACAAAGGGTTTGCACTTAACAAATCAAATTTTCGCCTAGGGATTCTTGAAGTAGAGTCTTTGCCCTTTAATTAAAAAAAAGGTACATGTAATTTGGATGATTTTTCGCAAAGTTGCATCACTTTAAAAATTGCCTAAAAATCGGTCAAAATTTTTGTCTCGTTTTTTTTTGCGCCAGTGTATAACAATTTAAATTTCTCCGTCTTATACAAAATTCCTAAGACACTAGGTTCCATTATTATAAAAGGTAAAGATAAGCTCGATTTTATAAAAAACACTGACATTGTATATAAAATTAACTGCGTTTCCTGTAAAACATTATACGTCGGACAGACCAAACGACACCTTTGCACAAGAGTTAAAGAACATCAACGTGATATTTTAAAAAATCCGAAGAATTATTCAGTAGTTAGTGAACATCGTATATCACACGGACATGATTTCAATTGGTCGAAACCTACAATTTGCATAAAGAACGGTCAACTAAAAAAAGTGAGATAGCAGAGATGTTTTTCATTAAAAAATTTGACCATACTATTAATTGCAAAAAGATACAGATAGTTTGACGGCTATATATGACAAAATAATAAAAGTTACTTAGCATTTATGTCTTCGTACTTCCTAGAGTATATTTACTGCGATTCTTCATATAATGTCAATAACCTGTTGTTAGTCTTCGTGACATAGAATTTCTGTATTCTCCCATCAGTACGGTATTATACCTCGATCACAACAGACATGTCATACGAATTCAATTCAAATTATATGATGCACGCGAAACTATTTTTTGTAAGTTTGTCTAATGTTGTAATGTAACCTATGCGCTTTTTTAATTAAGATTAACTTAATTGTTCTGTGTTATTTGTTGCGATTGTAGATGATGTACTTGGGCACACATCACAAATGATGTACGCGTGTCCTCATTAATTATTGTAACACTTGAGAAGGACCCAAATCTATGGTCGAAACGTGTGTGATATCTAACTAATAAATTTGGCCAGAAAGGTCGATTAATCAATATATTTGTGCTACATATTTAATATTTAGAAAATTAGATAATTGTTTTTTAATAAAAAGTTTCTATTTTTTTTTACAGTTACTTATCGGATGCAATCATAACAAAGTTGGTCTTGGATCGACACGAACAGATGTTGCTACCCTCGAGTTATATCCCAACATGGAAAAGAAACAGGCAATTTGGCGAAAAACACAAAAACGTTATGAAGAAATAGTAGACTGACTTCTTAACTAATAAATTAATTTAGAATAATGAGCTAATTTAAGTTCAATACACCCGTCTAGACGGTATCGTAATAAATCAAATTAATTTTTTAAATTAAAAAAAGATTATTCTTTATTATTTTTGTTAAATAGTAAATACCGACACTTTAAAACAATAATCTAAAATTTAGAAAAATATTTATACAAATGCAAAATACAAAATGTGTACATAATTCACATTTAAATTTAGGTCTTATTTTGTACATATTTATATACTAAGCAACAAAATTAACGCAACAAAAATTTATACCAAAATTTCAATTAACTTGAAATAATCATAACTTTACGAAAACTTATCGCATTGGAAAGTTTTTTTTTTTCATTTTAAACCTTGAAGTTTTTACTTTAAAGAACATCCCAAATAGCACTGGATGTTCCAAGAACGTCCATTTTAAGTCCAATTCAGGTCCTCATGTCCATGGACATAAAATGGACATTCATAGGATGTCCATTATTGGAATTAAAACGGATGTTCTATTCAGAACGTCTTATGCTGGATATCTGATTTATGTCCGCACTTGGATCTTACTTTTATGTAATTTATTTTTATTTTTATTGTATAATCTAAAAGAAATATTGTAAATTATATATATATTATTTACAATAGTTCTAATTAACATTAATTTATAAATAATAAATTATATTATTTTTAATTTTTAAAAGGTTTATTTTAATTGTTTTACTTTTAGATATAATATGAAATAATATGAAATAATACGTATTATTTTTTTATTTATTATTAACACTATTAATTATATGGTATTTTTTTAATGTTTGTTATAATACATTATTGTTTCTTTTTCGTTTTTATCGTTTTGTTTTTTTATTTTTGTTTCTTTTTCTCTTTCTTTTTTATTATTGTTTCTTTTTCTTTTTCGTTTTTTGTTCGTTTCTTTTTCCGACCAATAGAGGGACACAGCAATTGGTCTGGGTCAAGCGCTGTCTTTGTCTAACCAGTAGCATAATGGGCGCTAGACAAAGGAAAAAATTGACCCGGACGATGTCTCCTCTTTGTCTTTCTGTCGGACACTTTTCAAGAGCTTTTTGCAGGAAATGCGCAGTCCATGCTTTATGTCGATGATTTTTACAAAATGTGGATTAACCCACTATTGCAGTAAGCCCTTTAATTGGAAAAAGGCCCAAAAGAAATAATCAAACCATAATAGGTCCAAAATTTGGTTTATTTCGGACTTTCTATGAATGTCCGAAATTGTGACAAACGTATATCCTATGGACGTCCATCGATTGTCCGACGGACCTTATTTGGACTCTTAATGGACGTCCGAATGTCAAGAAGCGGATATCCATTGGACATACAATGGATGTCCTTGTGCTATCTGGGATTTGTCAGATTTTGATCCTCTTTTTTTTTCTCTTTTCGGCATCTCTTTAAAAGTAAGAACGTGTTTTGTGTTCAAAAATTTTCATACTTTGACGCGCTCCATGGGGTGCAATAAATTTTTTTCGTAAATTTTATAAGAATTACACAGGCACACCGGAAAAGTGGTTGGTCCGGCGGACCAGAATAGTCAATTTTTATCTATTTTGACTTGCTGAATTCGAATCCAAGGTCAGAATTGCAATGTCAGCTCATATTTCCTAATCTTAAAAAAATTTTTTCTTTTAATGTTGGTTCGACGGACTAGACTAGTCTATCTTTATGTATTTTGACCCGTTGAATATAAATCCAAGGTCAGAATTGCTGAATCGGTTCATTTTTTCCTAATCTCAAAAAAAAATTTTTTTTAAATGTTGGTTCGGCGGACCGGACTAGTCTATCTTTATGTATTTTGACTCGTCGAATCCAAATCCAAGGTCAGAATTGCTTAATTAGTTCATTTTGTAACCTCAAAAAAAAGATTTTTTTAAACATAGGTTCGGCGGATCAAACTAGTCTATTTTTATGTATTTTGACCCGCTGAATCGACATTCAAGGTCAGAATTGCTGAATTGGCTCATTTTTTCTTAACCTCAAGAAAACATCTTGTAAAAGCAGTTTGGGTCACAAATGTATAATCTAGAGTGTGCAGGCTTGCGTAACCACATTACCCGGGGAAAATTGAATATGTATGACAAGTCTGAGAAAATTCACTCCCTTTTTTTATTATATACTCTTTTATTCTCGAATGTTTGGATTAATGAACAAACTGAAACTTGGATATTACAAGTCTGATGAGTGGAGACTATTTATCGATTCTTCAAAGAGAAGCTTGAAAGCAGTGTTGCTGCACAATACTAATGTATATGCCTCCATGTGCCTTTCCTGTAGCGCATGCGGTTGATATGAACCTTGATATGAACCTAAAGTAAAGGTTGAAACGTTGTAAATTTTGCCCAACTGGCAAAATAAAATTTTTGCCAGTTGGGTTGACAACAAGATCAAATTTATTTATTATTTATCCTGGTGACTAAAAGCTTGAGATTTACATTATATTTAAAGTATTTTATTATTTTTTTTACCTTTTTTTAAAGTTCTGGCACGTCGATATCTTTTGCTAATAAATTCAAAATATGCGCTGAACAACCGTATGCCATAATTGGCATACTATTTCCTCATATTGTGAAAATTGGCTTCGCATTTTTGCTATATTACTTGCATTGTCAGTCACAAAACTTAATAGAACAACGAAATTTTTGACAACTTTTTATTGCTGTGACAGCTAATTTTAACAAGTAATCTGCAGGGTGCCTGTTGTCAGTAGTATCTATTGTATCTATCAAATGAATACTTCCTTCTAACACGTTGGTTATTGAGATGTAAACTATTGCTCGACATGAAGATTACTCCAGCCATCCATCACCATACAAACTCTTATCTTTTAAATTGTTTTCTACATTTTGTTTTACGGAAATAAAAATATTATTTATAATAATTTATTAGCAATTTGATGGCAAATTGGCGATTTGTATCCTGGTAACAAATCAACCATTTTTTGAAATTCTTTATGTTTAACAAGTCGAAACAATAAATTTGTACTGTATATAAACTTTGCTATCTGTAAATCAATATTCTTTTTCTCTAAATTTGTTTTTATTACAATAGAATTTAAATTTTTGCCTGATATTTCTGATTTTAATGAAGTTGTTGATAATGATGTTGCGCTTGTTGAACATGAGGTTTGCAATTGCAACAGTTCCAAAGAGATTAACTGTTTTGCTACGTTTACTTTAAATGTTGAATTCAGTCCTGGTGACGCTGGTGTCATAAGATTTGTTAACAGTTTCGTCAGTTTCAGTATTATCATTCAAGCTTTCATTATTTATTGGACGATCTGTAAAAAAATTATTTGCTAAAATAAGTATATTTTTTATTTTCTATAGTAAAAAAAGATAATACGTAGTATAATAGTAAAATTGAAAAAATATTTATTATATAATATATAAATATTGTATATGGTAACGAAGAAGTAATAATTTCTAGTAGCAAATAGCAAATTGGAAATGTTATTATATATTTATAATTATTTAATTTTATAATATAATGTGTTTATGTACTTACTGTTTTCTTTTGTACCTTCATTATATGTAATGTCGTCAATGTCGATCTCTTCAGATTGATTGTACGATTTATTTTTATTTAAGACATTGCATTTATTTATATGCGTCTTCATACGTGCTACTAAAGAACACATTTCTTTTTAACAGTGTTTAAACTTTGCTATCAACGGTTTATCATCACCTTTAATTCTTATAAAATGTTGCCAAACCGCACCCTGCCGTCTTCTGGCCATATTTCTTTATTTTTATACGTAAATCTTTACAAGAAAACAATGTACGTATAAGTGCCGCATGTAGCAAAACTTTTATACTACGCTCCCAAGTGTGCTCTGCATGCTGTGCTTGTGCTACGTGTAAAACGTATTTAGACACGTTTTCACTGTGTCGACATCTGATGTACAACGTCTGAATTGCGTCGTACATGTTGTAAATATGTTTTAAACATGTTTTTTCCCGCACTTGTTTAAAACATGTTTAAAACTAAAAAACAGGTTTTTAAGAAAAAAAACGTAATGTTTTGTTTTTTCTTTTTAAATGTTTTTTTAGCAACCCTGAAATTTTGTCGTTTTATCATTTCCTGGATTGACAGCGAAACGCTATGTGGAGGAAGTTTTGCATCTTCACGTCATTCCGATGCGTTGTCAAATGGGACGCAATTTCATCTTAATCGCCGCGTCGTTCATTCTCTCCCTCTATTGTTATTCTATCTCTCTTTCCTGTATATGATCTTTATTTTACATACGGTTAGATAGAAGTATAAGATGATGGAGAACGCAATGCTAGAGAACGCTGGTATGAGAGAAATCATGAATGTGAAAGAGAGAACGGAAGCGCAAGAGAATACGAGAGAAAGAGCGAGAAGATAGTACTGCGGACGTCACGCGATCTCGTGGCGCGTCAAAATGAGTTGGAAGGGGGATCGCGTTTTGCGGTCACGTTTCGAAGTCCGTGACCGTAACTGAGGAACGGCTGAATAAGAGGGGGAAATCGCGCTCCGGAATCCGCGCCCGTCCACCACTACAGCTATGATGCTCCAATCTATTTGTAATGTTTCCGGTCGCATGCTCTATCCTACTCATTATGTGAGTGTGAAAGAGCATGAGAGTGTGAGAGAGAATGAACGAAAGCACGAGAGAACGCGTGAATAACACTGCGGCGGAGGACGTGAGCGCCAGTGAACATGAGTGTGACGGGAGCAAGAATATATATCTAGGATGGAGTGTGTGAAAGTAAAGGAATACAACAAAAAAATATACAATAAATGAGCAATTCTGTTGCGTTTTTGAATTATTTTTGTTATATTTTTTATTTTGATAATATATTTTATGATATTTGTTTATTAAGATAATTTATAAGATAATCAGAGTAGGTAATAATATAATACGAGATAATATATAATAATACAATATAAAATATGTGATAATAATACAATAAAATAATAATATAAAGTAATATATTAGGTGTACAATTTTGCTTCTGCGTTTCGATTATACTCGATTGTTGTCACTCCGTCCCCAAAGTGTCGCGTTAGTTCTCTAGGCGGTCGAAGATTGCCGAAACTGTCGAAATATGCGACGCGATTTCCCCTCTTTGCGTACGTCACCCAGTGAGTACCGGAGCCCGCCGTATCATTTAAATTTACGATATCATTCTCGTTTAGACGCGCACCACTCGTCGGTAACGCGTTACACATGAAAACATTCCTGAAATATGGAATACGCGCGGGGTTTGCCAGTTGCGATAATTGTACGTTTGTCGTCGCACCCGCGGGCAGTGTTAATGTGGTTTCTTTGACGTTTTTTTTTCTTCTGTACATCTTTTCCATGTTTGTACGGGGCGAGATACAGTTCTCGTCCGCGTTTGTACAGGGTGGGGAAAAATTATTGGCCAAGCTTTTGCCAGTCGGTTCTATTCGTCGAGATCGCCAACATTGCGTTATAAACAAGATGCCGCAAAATTAACTTTCAAGGTCATTTTCAATGTCAATTTTTTTTTATCAGCTTAATCGATTCTACTCGTCGAGCAAAAGTCTTAAAGGGATCATATGCCGGAAATCAATATTTCATAGATTCAAATTTTCGTTTGAAGTTTTTAGAAGCCAAAAAATTTCGTAAAATTGTCATGGGTTTAAAATCTGCTTAATCTACTCTTAACGCTATCTAAGAACAACGAAGTGGTCATGGTAGATTTTGGTTCCCTTCGGGTATCTTGGTACCCAGTAACATTTTAACGGCTGTTGGTTCCTTAAAGCAACGGTTATTTGCCTCAGAGTGGAATAATATATCGCTCCATAAATCATTCGTTACTTGTGCTTAAGAAACTTTCCATCCATATTCAGACCTTTTTCGTGATTATTAGAAGACCGCCGCTGATTTTGAATCAATTTTCAGTGTAAAATTAAAAAAATTATTTTAATTTTTTACCAATTTTTTTTCTAAGAATAACGTTGCTGTAGCATGCTTTGACGTGGTAGTCGTGGTGGTTGTGATCTGTCGCAGAGGAGTGAGGCCCGATTGCGCACATAAGCGATTGGACACAGTAGTATTTCCCGATTGGACACAGACTTGATTGGACACGGACGCGATTGGACACGGACTCAATTGGACACAGACCCGATTAAACACAGACCCGATTGCGCACCGACCCGATTGCACACGACCCGTTTGCACACGGATCCGTTTGCACACCGACCCGTTTGTACACAGACCCGATTGCACACGATACGATTCCGCATTGCAGAATAATACAAAAACAACCTATATATATATATATATATATATATATATATATATATATATAGCATAGAAAATTTAGAATAAATTTTTTATAAATATTTTACGAATTTATTTTTAAAAAACATTTTTTAAGTTATATAATCGTTTTCATAAATTATTTAGAAATTATTATTAACAATATTTAAAATATATTTTTAAAATGTACTAAAAAATATTTATGGTATATAAACCTGAAATATTTTTGTATTTTTGAATTATAATAGCATAAATATTTATTTTTAAAATTTTCATAAATATTTATCATAATTATTTTATACTTGGCAAACTCAGACATAAAAATACGTACAAAATATTTATTATAATATTTTTCTTTCTTATAAATATTTTACATATATAATATTTTATATATATAAAATATTTATAATATTTATAAATATTATATATATATATAATCGCAAACCTATGTGGTGCAGAAAATGCTTTGTGCACACGCACGCACGCACGCACGCACGCACGCACGCACACACACACACACACACACACACACACACACACACACACACACACACACACACACACACACACACACACACACACACACCCTCACACGGGGTGCAAGGGGAGCTTCGCTCCTCTCCCGCATCCACCCCATCCAAGTCGCTAACCCATGTACTATCTGAAATGCGGAATCGTATCGTGTGCAATCGGGTCCGTGCTCAATTGGGTCGGTGCGCAATCGGGTCGTGTGCAATCGGATCGGTGCGCAATCGGGTCCATGTCCAATCGGGTTTGTGTCCAATCGAGTCCGTGTCCAATCGAGTCCGTGTGCAATCGGGTCCGTGTGCAATCGGGTCTGTGTCCAATCGGGTCTGTGTCCAATTGAGTCCGTGTCCAATCGGGTCCGTGACCAATCGGGTCTGTGTCCAATTGGGAAATACTACTGTATCCAATCGCTTATGTGCGCAATCGGGACAGTCCCGTCGCAGAGGGATGGGCGTGACCAACGTCTAATGCTTCGAGCAATTGATCGTGTTCATGCTAATTACACACGCGCATGAGCTCTTTATGCTAGATGGTTGCGACGCCAACCTAATGGCAGATTATTACGTCTAGGGTCCGTGCCTGATCGTCGAGAATTTCAACGACTCGATGAACGATGATCAGGAACAAATTTTGCAGGTGTTGGCCACCATAGGGCAGGTCGTCCTCGTGTGTCTTGGAGAATTGAGGAACGTGTGATTGCTTTAGCTCGAACTTATCCTGTTATGAGATCACGACGCATAGGCGCGCGAGTAAGAGTTGATCTTAAAACAGTCTTGCGCATTCTCCGTGAGGAAGGTCTACGACCCTACAAAGTGCAGGTAGTGCATGAGTTACGACTTGGTGATCGCACAGCTCGTCTTCGTTTTTGTCGGTGGATGCTTCGCAAGATTCGAAGAAATCGGCACTTTTTGAAAAATATAGTGTTTTGAAAAATATACTGATGAATCCAGTTTTTCTACCACTTCCATTTTGAACCGGCAAAATGTTCGCATTTGGCGCAGACGCAATCCACACGCAATAGTCCAAAAAGTTCAACAGGGCTGTTTTTCAGTCAATGTTTGGGCAGGGATATGATTGTATTGCTCCTGTGTTTCTCAAACCGATTGTCAAGCGTTGAGTATTTCTACGTCATACTCTCCTGAATTGACTGCGACGTATGGTTCCGAGGAATGCCCGTAATCAAATTTTTTTATGCATGATGGTTCTCTACCGCATTTTGGGCAGGCAAGTTCGCGCTTTTTTACAACGATCTTTTGAAACTCGATGGATTGGTCGTAATCTTGCGCCACTCTTATGGCCCGCTCGTTTACCTGATTTAAACCCTCTGGACTTTTATTTCTGGGGAGCTCTGAAAGCCATTGTTTATGGGCCAGGCAGGACTTTAAAGACGGCTTAGGATTTATGAGATCGTATTGAAGAGGCGGTTGCTACTTTAGCACGAAATCGACCTGTGCTTCGTAGAGTGCGAGATAATTTGGTGGAAAGTCTTTAAGCTTGCATTGATAAAGGTGGTGGTCACGTTGAAGCTGGCAGACGAGCATAACTGGTTAGAGCTATTGGGGTCGATGGGTCAGTTCTGTTTGTTTGTAGGCAGCATCGACGACAATAAAGTGAGAGGCAAGCGGAACTCACAATAATTAAGTCACCCAGAAGTGAGAGGCGAGGGGAACTCACTATAATCAAGTCACTCCGAAGGGAACCAAAAGCTACCACGTCCATTCGTTATTCCTAGATAGCGTTAAGAGTAGATTAAGCAGATTTTACACCCATGACAATTAATTAACGAAATTTTTTAGCTTCGAAATACTTCAAACGAAGATTTCTCTATGAAATATTGATTTCCGGCATATGGTCCTTCTGAGACTTTTGTTTAGCTCGACGAGTAGAATCAACTAAGCCAATAAAAAAATTTGACATTAAAAATGATTTTGAAAGTTAATTTTGTGGCACCATGTTTATGATGCAATGTTGGGGATCTCGACGAGTAGAATCGACTGGCAAAAGCTTGACCAATAATTTTTCCTCACCCTGTACGAGGCGAGATATAAGCCGTAACCTTCCATCGCACGATTGTGACGCTGCAACTCCTCGAGCTGATGTCGCACGGCTTTGTTGTCGTTCACCGCCTTTCCCATACCGGCCGCTCCACCAATCAAGGATCCGAGTGCATCCAATATTGGTAAAACCGGTAATGCACCACCTCGTTTTGCAGCTTGAAGTATATGGTTTTTTCATCGATTTTTTTGTTGAATTCTTTTTCATATCCATACCGATCTTTATCTTGGCTTTTATGACTGCCCAGACAGCAGTAGCAGCGGCTGCTCTTTTCTCGACAGGCGAATCTTTTGGTATTACTTGTCTTAGTGCTTTGTCTGCGAGTATCTTGTTCGCCGCGTGTCGGCGAGCTCGTTGCTGTGGGAGTACGCAATGTCGTGTTTGCGATACGCTACGTCGAGTGGATTTATACCTTGGTCACCCTCCAACTCGTCGGTCGGTGTTTCTTCTTCTTCGGTGTCGGTATCCCTCTCGGCTCCTCGTCTCTCGGATCCGGTTTCAGGTCTTGCACGTGGACTCGACGGTGCCATATCCCCTGGCGTCTTTTAGGTCCATGATTACGGGCGAGATGATGCGCCATACCTCCATCGGCCCGTCGTATTTTGGGGCTAGTTTTGCATTGATGGCGTCGCTTTTGCTTGACAATGTTCGGTCGCGTTTCCACACTAGATCCTCTATTTGAGGACACCATGCGCGCCGGCGCAGGTTGTATTGTCGTTCCTGCTTCTGGAATGTCTGTACCAGGTGGATTCGGGCAAGTTCATAGGCCTCCTCTAATGCTTGCCTGCGTTCTTCCGGGGCCATCCCTTCTGTGGGTCGCCGATCCTCAGGATGCGCCAATTCCCTCCCGTGGACCAGGAATTCGGGAGACCCGGTTGTCGCATGATTTGCAGTGTTGAATGCGAACTACAGGGCCTCCAGGTGTTGGTCCCATTCGCGGTTCTCCACATATTGCGCAATCATCGTCTTGATGGTCCGGTTGGCTCGTTCTACCGGGATCTCAAAGTCATACTGCTGGAGGTCAAAGAGCCAGCGGCCCAGTTGCCCCGTAGGTGCTTCCAGCTGTTGTAGCCACTTGAGGGCTTGATGATCTGTCAGGACGGTGAATCGATAACTCTTCAGGTAATCGCGCATGCGTTTGATCCCCCAGACCACGGCCAGGCACTCGAGCTCTGTCGCACTATAGTTGCGCTTAGCCTTGTTGAGCGTCCGGCTGGCGTAGGCAATGACCTTCTCTCCCTGTCTGTGGTTCTGGGTTAACACGGCTCCCAGTCCCTGGGTGCTTGCGTCAGTTTGCAGCAGGAAGGGCCTGCTGAAGTGGGCATGCTAGGACTAGGGCGGAAGTCAGGGCTTCCTTTAGAAGTCTGAACGCCCGTTCCTCCGCTGTCCCCCATGTCCAGCGTGCGTTTTTCTTGGTGAGCGCCATGAGCGTGACCGCCAAGGTGGAGAAATCAGGGCTGAATCTCCGGTACCAGGATGCCATCCCGAGGAATTGACGCACCTTGCGGAGGGTGGTTGATGCTGGCCATCCGGTGATGGCGCTTATCTTCTCGGGGTCTGTGTGCACTCCCTTTCGGTCTATGATGTGTCCATCGTAAGCGGTCGCGGCAGAAGCAGCATTTGTCGGGGTTCAGCCGCAGCTTGGCCTCCCGGAACCGGCGGAAGACTTTGGCCAGGTGCTGCAGGTGCTCCTCGAAGGTCGCACTGGCGACGATAATGTCGTCGAGATAGACCAAGACGTTAGGTTCCAGCTCTGGCCCGAGCACTGTGTCCAATAGCCGTTGAAAGGTGGCGGGCGCGGAGTGTAGCTTGAACGGCATGACCTTAAACTGGAACAACCCCCTCCCGGGTACTGTGAACGCAGTGGCCGGCCGGCTTGCCGAGGTGAGCGGGATCTGCCAATATCCTCTTCAGATCCAACGTCGAGAGGTATCTGGCTCCGCGAAGCTTATCCAGCATGGCGGTGATGTGAGGGAGCGGGTAAGCATCCTTTTCGGATACGACATTAAGCCGTCGGAAGTCTATACAGGACCGGTGGTTCCCGTTCTTCTTTTTGACGAGCAATGGGTCGCGAGCTCCAAGGGCTGCGTGAGGGCTCGATGACCCCCTCCGCCAGCATCTTGTCAACCTCCTGGTTGATCATGCTTTGCATGGCCGGGTTGCGTGGCCGGTACCGTTGTTTGATTGGAGCTCCGGACTTGAGCCTGATATGGTGCTCCACTCTAGAGGTTGGTCCGCGTATCGTTTCGAAGCGAGGGAGCTCCGTGGCCAAAAAGTCGCGGAGTTGCGCCATTTCGCCACCGGTCTGCTATCGGAGAGCTCCAGCGGTCAATCTCCTAGTCGTTTGTCCCGTTCTGGCGCCGGGCGGGGGCGGCGTGAGTGTCCGCCGTAGTTTGCTCCAGAGGTCGACTCCGATCAAGACCGGGCTTTCTAGGCGCGGTAGTATAACGAACCGGTGCCGATATGTCCTTTCCTGGACGTGTAGTGGTAGGTGGAAAACTCCGGTGACGGGCACCGTTGTTCCATCGGCCAGGTGTACGTGCTCCTCTTCTGGTCCGGGATAAACCCGGTATCGGGAGAGCGGTTTGGCTGTTTTGTCGCTTATGTGCGACATCTCCGAACTTGAGTCCAGGAGTGCCTGCAGAGTGCGACCGGCGATGCGTACGATTAGGTGCGGTCGAGGGTTGTATGTTACTGGGTGACGGGCTCGGTGACGGCCGCTACGTCGCCGACCCTCCGCTCGTTTCCCGGTGGGTGACAATCCCTGGTCAAGATTCCGTCTTTTCCACACCAGGAGCAAAATTTCTTTGGCGGACGTTTACAGTCGAGCCACGTGTGGCCGCGTTGTTTTCAGCGCCAGCAGCATTCTTCCCGGCTGTACGCCGTAGTGGTTGCGGTTCCTTGGGCGGGTCTAGACTCGGCGGAGCGGGCTTTACGTCGCTGGTTAATCTTTTCGTATTGGGAGACCCGGGCGGTTAATTCGGGTAGCGTAGTCTGGTCGGTGAGCTGGATGTATAGTTGACACTCTGGGTCCATGTTTTCGTAGAGTTGCTCTAACCGCTCCCGCTCGGAGTATCCTCCGGCCCGGCGCATCAGGGTGATTAATGCGGTGGAGTAGGCACGGAAGGTTTTGCTCGGTCGTTGACGGCGGTCTTGTATCTCCGCTTTTATCCGGCGCTGGTATCCGGGTGGCAGGAAGGCCGTGCGTAGCAAAACTTGTCCCACGTAGCCCATTGCCCGGCGTTGTTCCTATGCCATAGGAGGGCGTCGCCTCGTAATAATTCTGGCAGTCCTAGTAGGTGGTGTTCCGTCTTGAGTCCGTAGCTGAGTCGCAGTTCTTCGGTCCGCTCCAGGAACGTGAGGGAGTCTTTCCCATCAACGTGATGGCCCCACTTCCGGATTTGATTAATGATCTTGATTCGTTCTATTGGTCCGGGTGTCACCCTTGGGGTTTCCAGGCAGGCAGCTCCTTCCTGCATCGTCGGGTTAGTTACTGGTGCGGTGTCTGGTCGGTTTGGCATGCTGTCGTCGGCTAGATCGATATGGATCTCTGGAACGTTGGCGGTCTAGAGGGCACCAGGGTTAGCGGTGTGAAATTGTTGTAGCTTCTTCCGGAGGATGTCCAGCGGCGCGGCGGTGTCTATTCCGTGTTGCTGGGCGAGCTGTAAGGCCTGCTCTTTGGAGAGGTTATGAATCCACGAACTCATTCAGTATGGGCGCAAGCTGAGTTCCTACTAGACTGGTCCCTGTTCGGGCGCCATGTAACGGTTCGCCTTTCCCGAACGCCTCGGACAGGCTTGCCGGGTACCAGGATTCGAGAGAAGGGGGGAAACCAACTTGCGCACACCGATATTAAATCGATAAGTCTTTATTAGAAAACTTAGCCTAACTTATACATTGCTTATGCTACCTTATATACTACTTAGTCTACGGGTATATGTACAAAATATACAACTTAGCTTAGTAACGTCAGCCGGACGGGAGCGCGCTAGTGCACAGTGCAGCCGCCAGGGACACCCGTGGCTGCACCGGTCCGAGACCTGTCCGTGGCATTGGAACGGATGGAGTTAAAGCCGAAAAGCGACCGAGGAGACATCGACGTCGGGGCCGAAGCCGAGACGATGCCAACGCTGAGATCGCCGAGAGCGGAAGCGGGCGAGCCGACGCCGACCCCGAGACAGCGAGCAGATGCGCCGAGCGCGCACACAGCCGGCGACGATGAGTCAGTCGAGAGAGCCGATAACTACCCGAGGATTCCCCGAGGGGGACGAAACAGCGACGACGAAGACGGCATTCCGACCTCGTCGCAATTTATCGAAATGTGATACCAAAGAGTGCAAAAAGCGTTGCACGAATCGCGCGTATAAATATCGTAATAATCGTGTTTATTTTATTAAGATTTATTTGTTTGTTAAAACATGTTTAGTTTATCTCGTTCCGGTAGCCGCGCGAGACGCCACAAGCCGTGCGAGAATGTATGTGTGAAGCATGCGTGTGATCGCGTGTATTATTAAGTAAACGTGCGATAGAAATAAGTTTGTAATGTGCAATCGCGAAAAATATATATTTTTATATTCTTATAATAAGATTAAGTTTGTTAAATTCATATTCTTTATTACGAGCGCCAGTAAAAGCTTGTCAATACATTATTAGTAGTTTCTTTGTAATGAGCGTTATTAAAGGCTTGTCAATTTATTATTATTATAAATAATTATTTTGTAAGACCCGATTGCTACCCATATTACAGGAAGCGCGACGAGAACGACGAGTAAGAGACAGGTACCGTCACACAGAGCCCCTGGCGTATAGGCAACCTGGCCGACGCGATAAAGTGACAGCTTGAGGTTAGGGCGCCCATGGTCGTAAATCGGGCGTAGCGTCATGTATCGTAAACGCATTGCTGAGCAGGTAATTATCGAGATCCCAAGCTCAGTTACGCTGTATTTACGAGTACAGTGGAGAAATGTCATATATGACATATTAATAACAATTACGGTCTCAAAGCGACCGAATGGGATAGCGATAGTTACTTGGGAAGTTTTGACATTACCGTAGGAAATGCGGAATGAATTTTCATTTATTTCATTAAATTGATATGTGTTTCATTGTTCTTAACAAGTTTAACATAAGTTTAAGCTAGTACGCAAAGGCTCAGGTATATTGACCAATTGGAAGTCTCGTTTTCGTAAACGAGCTATAATTTCATTATTTCTTGGAAAACTGTTTTGTTGCAGTAATAATTTATATTGCCCACGTCAATAATGGCCACATCAATATTGGTCACGCGTCATTATTGCCCACGTGTTATTATTACCTACGTCATTATTGCCCACGTCATTATTGCACACGCGTCATTATTGGCCACGCGTCATTATTGGCCACGTCATTATTGACCACGTTAATATTAGCCACGCGTGATATTGCCCACGTTAATAATGGCCACGTCAATATTGGTCACGCGTCAATATTGCCCACGTCACTTGATCACGCGTCATTATTGCCCACGCGTCATTATTGCCCACGTCAATATTAATCAATTTTTTTGCTTAGCGTGGAAAGTTGCAAACCCATGTGGTGCAGAGAAATGCTTTGCACACACACACACACACACACACACACACACACACACACACACACACACACACGGGGGTGTGCAAGGGGGCCTTCGGGGCCACCCGTCCAAGTTGCAAACGCATATACAGTAATGACATGGGCAATAGTGACGCGTGGGCAATAATGACGTGGGCAATATTGACGTGGGCAATATCACGCGTGGCCAATATTGACGTGGCCAATAATGAAGTGTGGGCAATAATGACGTGGGCAATAATGACGTGTGGGCAATAATGACGTGGGCAATAATGACGTGGGCAATATTGACGTGGGCAATATCACGCGTGGCCAATATTGACGTGGCCAATAATGACGTGGCCAATCCACCCCGTGGTCAATCGGGATCGTGGCCAATAATGACGTGGCCAATCGGGACCGTGGCCAATATTGACGTGGGCAAACGAAACGCTCCCGTAGCAACGACAACAGCTTCGGATCAGCCCTTATATGTTCCAGAAGCCTGTCCCATACGTGTTCGATATAGTTGTCACACACGTAGCAAAATAGGTTTCAGCACGAATTGTAACTGTTCGACAGTTAATTCGAAATGCTTTGCACACACACACACACACACACACACACACACACACACACACAGACACACACACACACACAAACACACACACACGGGGGTGTGCAAGGGGGCCTTCGGGGCCACCCGTCCAAGTTGCAAACGCATATACAGTAATGACATGGGCAATAGTGACGCGTGGGCAATAATGACGTGGGCAATATTGACGTGGGCAATATCACGCGTGGCCAATATTGACGTGGCCAATAATGAAGTGTGGGCAATAATGACGTGGGCAATAATGACGTGTGGGCAATAATGACGTGGGCAATAATGACGTGGGCAATATTGACGTGGGCAATATCACGCGTGGCCAATATTG
Source organism: Monomorium pharaonis (assembly GCF_013373865.1). Taxonomy (NCBI): domain Eukaryota; kingdom Metazoa; phylum Arthropoda; class Insecta; order Hymenoptera; family Formicidae; genus Monomorium; species Monomorium pharaonis. The sequence goes on along the minus strand of NC_050472.1, from coordinate 14,330,373 downwards.
ACGTGGCCAATCGGGACCGTGGCCAATATTGACGTGGGCAAACGAAACGCTCCCGTAGCAACGACAACAGCTTCGGATCAGCCCTTATATGTTCCAGAAGCCTGTCCCATACGTGTTCGATATAGTTGTCACACACGTAGCAAAATAGGTTTCAGCACGAATTGTAACTGTTCGACACTTAATTCGAGTATATCAGAGGGATGTGACAGTGTGAGATACATATTTGATACTGAGCGGCGCGCGATTTTACGTGTCTTTAAATAGTTCCGTGAAGTTAGTGAGTAATGACGCGGAGAAAAACTTATACGGATTACAGTTTACCTCGTAAGTCTTCATGGGGATGCTAAATTGCTCATCAAACTTGATCGATGTCGATAATGTAGAGTCATTTGTGCACGTCATTACCAAAATTTTGTATATATTCCTTTTATAGATTTAGAAATCCTTTTCCAGAATTAAAGTTTATGTTTTAATATCAGCTTATGAATTGAATTTCATACCAAGAATTAAGAAAAATTTTTCAGATTACTCTTTTGAGACTCGAAATGTTTACTAATGCGTATCTTTTTTATTAAAACGCCTACGCTCAATCAGAAAGCATAGTCTTGTTCTTTAATATCCACTCGTATCCGGATCTGACTTGATTTATACGTGCAAGGTGTACAACTTTTATATCAAGCACATTTTGTTACGAGTCTATGTCACACGCCAACAATTAAAAAAATTTTATTGTTTTTCGTATAAATTGTTACGTCCGTACACTGTTATCGTCTATACTTTAATTGTGGAGAAGGATTTTTAATTCTGTAAATGCAATAAAAAGATAGGCATTGGTAAAAATTGTTGGTAAAACAGACGACTTGAGGATCTCTTTAAATTAAATAATTGATTGCCGTTTAATTTATTGACGTATTGCAACGTTAGAAATAGTTGACATAGTTGAAATATAATATCCCTTTTTCCTGGAAATTATCTCAAACGTATAGTGACATGTTTCGTTCTGAATAAAGCAAAAAAATATAAGAGATGTAAAATATACGGTTATATGTATATAAAAAACGGTTATACATGTACGCAAAGATAAGGATGTTTAAAACAAATGTGAAATGAACGTGAAAAGTACGTGAGCAAACGTTAAACGAATGTTAAAAGTACGTGAAACGAACGTGAAAAGTATGTGAATGAACGTGGTATAATAATAATAATATAATAATGTTCTCGGGGGCGGTCCTCCTACAAAGCCCACTTTGGCACTCAGACCGGGTTTATTGTGCCTCCCCGTAATCAGCTGTCCTAGCGGGGCCCCGCTTCTTTCCAGAAGTAGAGCAGATCCACAGGCAGCTGTCTTACCTGGTTTGGTTCCAGAAAATCTGAGACCAGCAGGCGTGTTTTTAGTTCGACTAATGCTGGACACTCCCCAAGATCGTGGAGGCTAGTTTCCTCCTCTTCACCACACAACCTGCAGTCGGGCGTATCGCTACGACCCAATTTATACAGGTGGTAGTTAAGGTAGTTAAGGGTACTCCCCAAGGCAGGTCTCTAGCCTGTCTGCATTTGCCCTCTGTTTCATTCCTCCAGTATTCAAGATGCTGGTCCCGGAGCCAGCTTCTGATCCTCCCCCTGCCCAGACAGAAGGAGATCCCAACAGCCGGCTCAGATCCCAACAGCCTTGTTTCAGCCGCCTTTTTAGCAAGCAGGTCCGCCATTTTGTTGTCCTTGATCTCTGAGTGCCCGGGCATCCATACTGGGCCAACATCATTATTCTTCGCCAACTCATCCAGTACGCACGTGCTATCCCAGTCGCGAGTTAATTCTTGGACGCGCCTTAAGCGCCGCCTGACTGTCCGAGCAAATCCGGAAGCGCCTTCCCACCCTATCAGACTCTAATAGGTTCTGGGCACATCTCATGATGGCTAACACCTCCGCCTGGAAAACCGTAGCGTGTTTGCAAAGCGGAATGACGATTCTTGCTCAGTCGCGCTGACAGTAAAGACCAGCTCCAGAGCCCACACTCGTTCTGGAGCCATGGATTCGGGTTTCGAGTGGGGATGCCACCGATTCGGCTTTCAAGCCATCTCAGCGACTCCGTATCCGTGCACTTTACAACCGCAGCCCTCCCCCCTCAGAGTGGTGCTGTCGAATCCGGGTAGGGTACCCTCTTGGATCGCCTGGATCTCCTTGAAGACCGCACCCCTTAGCTGCGACAACTGCTCAGCAGTCATCACAGCGTCAGGGTACCTCTCCCGGACAATCATTTTCGTCAGAGGGTCCGCGGCGTCGACGTAAGCATGGGTCTCCTGGAACCTCTGCTTTTTTTTCGCCCGTTCCGCCGATTGTGGGGTCCCACTGGAGTCCTTCTGGCGTTTATTGCCGGAGTTCCCCTGAGGCCCCCCAACCGGTGTCCGGGGGATAGCTGAAGACGAGGAAGAAGAGGTCCCCGAAGCGACCGGCGGAGGTCCAGTCCCAGTCCCAGCCTGAGCCTGGGCCTGAGCCCCCTCCTTCCGCTCCCGAGCCCTCCTCCTCTTTGCGGCTCCGGAGACTTTGTTCTTGCGAAGATCCTCCTTTGCCGGTTCGTCCGTTGCGGCTTCGGTGCTTTCCGTGCCCTCGGGGGCCTGCTCGGCACTCGAAACCGCCTCCCCTCTGTGGTCTCGGTATTTCCCGTGCCCGTAGGGGTCCGTTCGGCTCCCGATCCCGCTTCTTCCACCCTTCCGGAGTCCTAGGGCGAAGCCTCCATCGGGGTGTCTTCAGTGAGTTTTAAGTTTATAAAATTATTCATCTCCATTTTGTTCCCACGAGCAGCTAGGGAAATATACGATTCACCCACGCAGAGCTCCGCATGCGTGAGTAAGGCTAAATACTCTGGGGTTTCGCCTGGTTCCCCAGAGGCATCGTTCGAGACACTGCTCCTCTAGTGCCACGCAGCCCTCGCCACGATAGCTTCCAGCTTGGCTTGAGTGAAGTTGGTCCGCAGCTTTTCCCACCCCTGGGCAGGGTTTTACGCCCGTCGGGGCAGATATAACCGTTATTACCCGGGGCAGATATAACCGTTACTACCCGGTACCGCCCCGGCACGCGGCGGTTTAGGCCCAGACCGGGATTTCCTACCCGGGCATCCTCCTATCCGCCACCCGGAGACGCGCCCGCTAGGCACTCAACCTACGGGAACGAACGTGGTAAGTATGTAAACAAACGTGAAAGGTACATAAACGAACGTGAGAAGTATGTGAACGAATGTGAGAAGTACGTGAACGAACGTGAAACGAACGTGAAAGGTATGTGAACGAACGTGAAACCAACGTGAAAGGTACGTAAACAAACGTGAATTGAACGTGAAAGGTACGTGAACACACGTGAAAAGTACGTGAACGTGAAAAGTACGTGAACGCACGTGAGAAATATGTAAACGAACGTGAGAAATACATGAACGAACGTTAAAAATACGTGAACAAATGTGAGAAATATGTGAACGAATGTGAGAAGTACGTGAACGAACGTAAAACAAACGTGAAAGGTATGTGAACGAACGTGAAAAGTACGTGAACGAACGTGAATGGTACGTGAGCGAACGTGAAACGAACGTTAAAAGTATGTTAAAACGTTAATAACGTGAATAAAACGTTGAGTCCTTGCTGACTCTTTATGTTGGCTGTACATAATGAAGAATACATATTAAGAATAAACGAATAAAATTTATATATCAATATATAAATTTTTTATACAATGAAAAACATTACATACATTAATTTACGTTGAATTATATTAATTTTATATTAATTCAGCAGTCGTCTTCAACAGGATCATCTATTAGTAACACCCAGCCATTGCAAAATATAGCATCACCCCCGCGCAGCCATTGATACACGCCGCAATAAGCTTATCTTCTTTCTTTGCGCTTTCTCTATCCGTACACTGTATTCACACACACGCACACATACTCTTATACATAAAGCATACGCTGCACTCACCCACCTATAAATAGAGCGTTTGATTGCACCATAGTCAGATTCCGAAAACATGAGATTCGTGCGATAGCCGTTGACGATATACGTTACGAATTACGATGTTAAGTTACGAGTAATGGGGGATGACGGAGAAAGGCAAGCATGGCGCGATGCTGCCTACTACCATACGTGTGATCATTTGCGGCCCGTCAAATTGCGGTAAAACCAACATTATGATAAACTTTTTGGAATGTCCACACGATGTACGTTTTGAGAACGTGTACGTGTCCTCGAAATCTTTGCAATTTTTGCGAAATATCGATATTTGGAGAATTTGTTGAGATCGATGAACGAAATCAACTATTTTACGTTTTCCTATAACTGTGACGTCATTCCACCGAGCAAAGCGCGTCCAAACTCAATTTTTGTCTTCGACGATATTGCGTGCAATAAGCAAGATGCCGTGAGAGAGTATTTTGCGATGGCACTTGAACATCGACTGCTTTTATCTTTGTCAGTCGTACGCGGGAATACCTAAACATCTTATGTGCGAATCTGCTTATCCCGTTTAAACAGGATGGTGTTAACCTAAAGCACGTGTACAACGATCATGTTAATACTGATATGTCGCACGATGATTTTTGTGCGTTATGTCGTGATTGTTGGCAGCGCGATTATGGATTCCTAGTGATAGACAAAGACAGCTCGCTTACTAACGGACGATACAGAAGAAGATTTAATGAGTTCGCGATGCCGTGAAGCAATTAGTCGTCGTCGATACCTCATCGGGGATGAAACGGAAAGGATTGACGCACTCTGTCAACACAATTGGAAATAACGATACACGCGAGCGCGAGGAAATCGCAAAGGAGATTGAGAAAACGAGCGAATCGATTCGTAAGAAACATCGCGCTTTGAAGATCGGTAGGATCGAGAAGAATATCGCGGCGAAAACACACTTCGAGCCGCTGCAAAAGATCGTCGATAATTCCGGCGTCCGCGCGATAAAAGACGAACCGCATGTTGATGACGTGGGCGCCGAAACGTCGTTACTCAGAAGGATGCGATATAGAATAAGATACAGAGGAAACGAAAAGACTTTTCGGTGAACCATGCGTTAAACGAATCAAGCAAATTACGTAGCATCTTACGAAATTTAGTAAGGCAATACCTATACCGAACCAGGAAGCAAATACCGTGAGCAAGGAATTTGTCAAGAAAATTGTACTGGAATACGGAACGCTGGAATACATATTAACGGACCAAGGCACAAATTTTACGAGCGAGATATTTAAAAATACTTGCAAATTATTAAAAATAAATAAGATTCAAACTACCGCCTACCACCGAGAGCAATGGAATACTCGAACAATCGCATCAGACTCTAGCCGAATATTTGCGACATTATATAAAGACCAAACCGACTGGGATGAATGGATCCCGTACGCGATGCACACGTATAATACAACGCCTCACACGGCAACAGGCAAAACTGCCGACAGCCCTCGAAACAGCCTAAATCCACCTATAATTACGACGACTATGCACAAGAATTAAGGGAGAGGTTATGAGCCGCAAACCGTGTCGCACGCGAAAACAAAAGAAAGAAAGGCCAAAGCCAAAACGCAGTATGATAAACGCATGAAAGAAACGAAATTCAAAATTGGCGAAAAAGTACTATTATACGATGAAACGCTCCGATGTGGACAATCTAAAAAACTAGACGCACAATGGACTGAACCGTATATTGTAACCGAAAAACATTCTGATGTAAATTATACAATAAAAAGAGGAAGAACGACAACTCGCATACACGTGAATCGATTAAAAGCATTCTTAGAAGCGTAAGTTAAAATTTTTAATACGTGTAAGTGCGATTACAGACAGTCAATTTAGCGCATACAAGCGAGCGCACTTTTCAAGGTGCATACTTATGTCAATGTGATTGTATTGATTTGTAAAAAAAAAAATTTATTTTTTTTAATAGCGCAATGTACGACAAAGCTTTAAACATATTGCGAGATATATATATGTATGTATGTATGTATGTATGGACATATGTGTTGTGACGTGACAGCCGCAGGCTGCTGTCCGTCACAAGGCCCTGAGGGCCCTTACGCGTTAACATCACGCGGGTCTTGCGTCCTCCCGCTCGGGAGCGGACGCAAAAGCGTATTATCTCGTGTTTTTGTGTGTGTGATGTCCCACGTGCTGTCCATTCAAATAATTATCAAGATTTTTGCAAGCGCTGCATCGCGAGTGTGGTGGAAATCGGTGGCCACAGCGATCGTTCTTGTAATTTTTTGGCGTCTCGTCTCGATGGAGAACATTCCCGGAGGTCACCAGGTGAGCGGACACCGAGGGAATAACGGAAACCCTTTTTGAGCGGGGGTCTGCAGGTAATACCGCCCTTGTCTTGCCTACAATTCATGTCGTTCGAGAATTCCGATACTGCCGCCAAATCACGCTTTCAGGATCCAGCGAAGGGCGCGAAGGCACGCGAGGCCGATGTTCCGACGGGACACCTACGAATCCGATCCCGCGCTAGTCCCGGCGGACATCATGACAATTGGACATCAACGAACGCCCTCGTCGAGGAGGAAATAACGTCCCGGTAGCGGAAAAGGCGCCCGGCCAGGAGAAAGGAACCTGCCAGAGGAAAGCGCCAGAAATTCCCGCGCACGGGGCCCAACAGTATCGACCACCGCGCCTGGATCGATCAGCCGGCGACGGCGTGCACGCCGCGCGCTGCGCGAAAATCGATTTTTGGAAAATTGACCAATAAAGGCCCGGAGTATCGGGGGCAAGGTGGGGCGCGTCGCTGAGCGGCCCCCGCAGGATCCAGGATCCCGCACTCGAGCTGTGGATGTTGTATTGTCTTGTGCGTGCGATCCAGATCCCGAGCTGAGATACCATGTAAGAGGACGCAGGAACCGGAAACCTCCCGATCCGGACGAGGCCGAGACGAAGGGGCCGGCTTGGTGAGACGAGCGTCGTAAATTGTAAAGCCATCGATTTCGCGATTGGGCGACTCACGAAAGAGTTATGGATTTATTACGACCTTGTGGTCCTAAGATTAGAGTCGCGAATTTATTAGCGTATCGCTGCTTTGCCCGATGGCGCCCGCCCGCGTGAGTTCGTTCCGTGCTGTTCGTTTCGTATTCTGATTACATTGCACGTGCGTCCCGATCCGCAGCCGAGTCAACTGTGATTTCGTCCTATAATTGTGTCGCGAGCTATTAATCGCGCTGTGAATTGTTGCGCATTTATGATTTATTGTTCAAAGAATTTGGTTTAATCTATCGCATCGATATCGCGAATCGTTGTTAATTGCGCTTTCGTCCGATTACATATTCTTGTCTTGTACTACTTCATTGGCGAGCTCAGAATAATTATCGCGCATATTACTTGTGGGATCTTGTAACGTGCGGAGGAGCACGAGCCCGTCGCGTGAACTCGGAGCTACTGTTCGTCCCGATCGCCCTTGGCGACACTGTTATTCCATCGGGAGTTTGGCGTCCACTAACAGTGCCGGATAAAAAGCGTAGACCCGTTGGAGAATTCCCGCGTACGTCAAGTCATCCGTTCATTGATTATCTCGTATTCGCGACAGGTAATGTTAAGCGATCGTCAGCTTGTAACGCGCGCAGGTCACCATTGCCGCCACATAGAGCCGTCTAATCCTGTACTACTTACTGTTAAATATATTTGTTAATTTTATTGTTAAATTTAGGTCGCTTCAATAATTCTCTCGCCTTCCTGATTCCATCCGCCCGCGCCGAACCTCCCCCTCTGCCATTTTAGGGCTGAGCAGCTGGATATTGGAGCCGCTAACGCCCCGGTCGCCTAGCGTGCGCCCGTCTTTCCCGCGATTCTGTTACCGTAACGTTCATTAGCGATTTAGTGCACACAGAGTGGTACGCTTAACGTACCTGGCGCCCAACTAAGCATTGCAGTGGAAAATTTTGCGGAGGCAGTCGTCCCGACCCGGGCGGCTCAGGGCCGCGACCAGGGACGGAGGCGAAGTTGGCCGTCGCTCGCGAGCGGCGGTTACAGTGTATAATAATGTACGAAATTAAATATAAAAAAAAAATTTTTTTCCCTGCGAGGGAGGGATGTGGTAGCCCACAAATATAATTTTGCATTTTAGCCTATAATACAAGATTGTAATTCTATGAATAGCGTTCGTCCACAACGGACACAACAATACCAATGTATTTGTGTATGCGTGTACGTATGTAAAAAAGAAAAGATTTCTTTTTAGGGCTACAAATCATGTAACATTATATTGCGCGAAAAAAATTTATACGCGAAAACATTATATTGAACACCTTGCGAAAACTTTTGCGTAAACGTTTGCGAAAACTCAGCCTCCTCGTTTTCTTTTTAATAAGGGGGAGGGATGTTGTGAGTGTGATGCACTCACACAAGAAATGTTGCAAGCGATATAAGGTGTCAAATGATACGTCGCATACGGACATCGCCCGGCCCACATACTGGGCGTCGCACCGGGCAATGCACCTGGTTGCTTAATAAACAACACCCGAAATCTCCTGATTTTGGGGTGGAATCTGCATAGCTAGCAATTGCTGGCTAAGCATTGACCAAAGGCCAGTGACCGGGAAGTAACCTCCCCGCTTATACACCAAAAATCGTGTATATAAACACCGAGGTACAGACAACGAGCGGGTTTGCTACACATTATACAGCGACGACCGTATGTCGCACGACACGATACTTTGTCACGGGTATTTCAATACAATTTAGTGTAACCTAGTAGATTCAATGTAACTTACAATTAGTAAAAGAATATATACTGTGTTCAAAACCTCTACTGGCTCATCTCTCACGGAACCTGACCCGATAAGTACCGACAGACGATTCCAACTACCGTGTCCCTTATTCTAATAAGGGGCACAACAAACCATACATAACTTTTCTATAAAATTTTCTCCGTGTAGATTTACGAATATATGAATTTATAAAATGTTTGAAAGCTTAACCACGAACTATAAGAAGAAATTTTAGAGAATTATACCATACGAGTGGTATAAATATTATCGTAATTTGATGCAAAATATAATGAAAATTTCTATAATTCCTTCTTGGTCCGCGTTTACTACTTACCATAATAATTTTCACTGTAAAGTTTTCTCTGTGTATTATAAGTCTATTACAGGGATTAATTTTAATAAAAATATAAATTTTTTAGTTATTTAATTTTTAATTGTATATAAGGATAAAACAAAAATTTTATTTGGTTTTATCCTTATGGTTGTTATTTTGATTTTAATCAATAAAATTTTTTAATGTTTTTTGAAGAGGTATAAATTCTTTTTTTGAGCACATGATAACAGTTTTTTTATTCTATAAAGACAATTTACGACGTTTAAGACTATCATCAAAAAATATATTTTTTATTAAAAATAATTGTTATTTATTAAAAACAATCAATTTAGTAATCGCTTCTTCAAGCTTTAAGATTGATATTTCTTGGTACACATGTATGTACACGTACACACATACTTTTTGTTATTAGAAAATATTTTTATTTAAAAAAAAAGCAAGAAACTATCATAACTCAAAGGGAGAATTTAGCGTTACGTGTCGCTCGTACATAGCCATTACCGTTTGTTGTAACAACTCCCTCCGCGCGCCTAGCAATCTCAAGGCTCAAGCGTGGGAGAGGGCGGCCAGGCACTCAATGCGCTTGCATTTGTCGGTAGGCCGGGCTAATACAGCAAATTTTACAAGACAATAACTCGTTAACTATTGCTAAAATGGAAAAACGATAAAGGAATTTTCTGTTCAGTTTAATGTACTCTACCTGCACATAAACGTGCTCATAAAGTTTTATGGAACACCTTGTATATTAACTTGACTACTTTATTATAATTCTAATAAGAAGGTAACGCGTGAATACATATTTGACAAAAATACAATAGACAAATGTCGTGTGGACATGGCACAAGGCGCGTGCACAATCGGGCGGCGAAACGAGAATGCAGTATTTAACGTAAATATAAATTTAATTACAATCTGACGAAAGATAAAGTACAGTTAAAATTCGACAAGTGTGCGGTACCCGGAATATACTACGGCGGTTGCGCTTATACGTTGAAAGAATTTGGGATTCGGTCGCGAGGGAACCAGCGGCCGAAGTCGCTGGTTCGAATGTGTAGGGCGGTAGCCGTACCGTTTTCCAAATTCGCACGGTGGGTCTAGGCGCGGCGTCGAAGAAGCCTCGAAAAGTGAAGAGTCGTTAGTTAGGTTAGGTTAGAGCGCGAGGTATAGAGATAGCGTACAGAGGGAAGCGCATGGGTGAGGCAAGTAGGAGCGACGGTAGCGCTGAAGTACACGGGCGGGAAAGCGCGGAAGGAAGGCGGGTGTGTTAGTTGATGATCGGGAGTATGTTCACTAGTAGTGAGAAGGATTGAGAGACATGAACGAGATAAAGATTATAGAGTTAGAGGGGAAGGGAGAGGTGCTTAAGAAAAGAGGAAGGCCATCGAATATAGAGAGGACAGGACAGGAAAGAACGAATAGTATGGAGAGCATAGAGGACTTGTTTAGTAGGTTAAAAAGGAAGGAAAGAGATCATGAGGGTACAAAGGGAGAAGAGCAGGGGAAGGGGGAAAATAGTGTAAAAGGAGTAGACGAGGGGGAGGCTCATCAAAGGAGGGGAAGGTGGTTAATGGAAATTGGGAAGGGGCGCTGGAGAGTTTAAGAGAGATTGTCCGTTTGATGGTACAAATGCTTTGAAGTATTTGTTTTCACTTTCCTTTTAACAAAGATCGAAAGAGAAGAAAAACGCTTTGAAGTATTTGTAACGTCAAGTGAACCGCAACCTGTATAAAGTTATTGTAAGTTATAAGTTAAACTATTAAAGAGTTATATAACAAATTATACAATATAAAACTAATAAATGTATATATCAATATGTAACACATAAAATTAATGTGTGTGTTTGTGTGTGTGTGTGTGTGTGTGTGCATGTATGTGCGCATGTGCATACATGTATACAATTTTATATTTAATTTGCCTGAAGATGAACAGCAGCATATCCTTTGCAACATATGTAATCATCACCATTTTCTATGGGCTTATTGATCTCTATAACAGTTCCATCAATAGCTCCAATAATACCATGTAAAAAAAAAATCCACTTACATTATAAAACTCATTCATCTCTTCAATAGCTTTTTGTCCAGTGGGTCATTGAATGAATTGATGTGCAATTTGGAAAAGAGCACCTATTACTGTCCTTAATGCTCGAAAACAAGTTGCTTTTCCAACTCCAAACCTACTATCAATTACTGATCTGAAAACAAAAATTAATCGTTAGATCCATTAAAATAATCAATGTATATAAATTAATAGCCACTATTAAAGAAATATACCAAAAACTTTTAGGTGTAGCCATAAACTACAACGACATTAATAACTACTTTTTAGCTGGAACAGGTTTACTTCCATAATTATTGTTTCTTTGTTTTAATATTGGATCAATTAAAAATAAAATTATTTCAAATGATGCTGGATACAATCTATTAACAAAATTTTATTAATATTATAATTTTATTATTTAATTTTATATTTATATTGCATATTACATTTTTATTTTATATACCAAAAGTGTTTTTTTAAATCTTCAGCATTTAGATGATTGACTATGTCTTCGATATAATTCTGAACTTTGAGTATTTCGTTCAAATCAGATCTATCATTCTGAATAATAGTACTTATTAACATTAAATCTTCTTCATCATCACTTGAACCAGAAGAAAGAAATTTGACAATATCACTGTCATTACCACTGTCGCTATCTTTAAAACACAACTTTATTAATAATTGTTTCATTTTTCCGAATATAATAAAGATATCGTTATTTTCACAACAAATATAAATATAAGAAAACTTCAAAATACTTAAACTTCTAATCACTTTACGAATCATGAGTTGTAGAGATTAATCTTATATGTAATGCGCTTTACGGAATGATCGCGCCACTGCGCGCAGGAATGCGCTCATGATGCGAATTGCGGAACGCAGCCATTGAGTGAATTGGAAAGGAGGGTGGAAGGATTAAAGAAGAAAAAGGAGAGTATGTGTGTAACATTCACTGCACCGCATGGGTTTGCGACCTAAATAGTGTGCAATTAAATGGTGCGCAATCGAACGGTGTGCAATTGGACGGTGTGGAATTGAACGGTGCGCAATTGAACGGTGCGCAATCGAATTGTGTCTAATCGAACTGTGTCCAATCGAACTGTGTCTAATCGAACTGTGTCCAATCGAATTGTGTCCAACCGAACTGTGTCCAATCGAACTGTGTCCAATTGAACTGTGTCCAATCGAACTGTGTCCAAACGAACTATGCGCAATTGAACGATGTGCAATGCTTCGTGTCTAATAGCACGGTGGGCAATTGCAACGTGTCCAATTGTACTGTGCGCAAATGAAGGCCTCTCGTTCAATATTTTTCTTACAGACTTCACTTTCTTATTTAATCCCATTCTCTATTTATCGCGTTCTCTTACTCCCACCTCGCTCTCTCTCTCTTTCTCTCACCCTTTCTCTCTCTTTAAACACAAATTATTAATTATATTATTTTTTTTCAATATTACTCTCACACACTTTACCTTCATACTTAATCTCCTTCTTTATCTCTCACGCTCTTTCACTCTTCTCCTCCCTTCCCCTTCTCTCGCTTCTCTTTCTCTATCTAAACACAAATTATTAATTATATTATATTGTATTTTCATATTGTTCAATATTACTCTCACACACTTTATCTTCTTATTTAATTCCCTTCTTTATCTCTCTCTTCCTCCTCCCTCCCTCTCCTTTCTCTCCTCTCTCTCTCTCTCTCTTTCTCTCTCTCTCTCTCGCTGTGAGAGGGACGTGTCAAAGATTGCTCCGCAAATGCAGTGTATTTAAAGTGATCAAGTGAAATAAAATTATAAAAGGGTGTCGTGGCTGTGAGAATACACGTAAGCACCAAATAAGACCAAAGTTCTCTAACGAGTGTGTGGATCTATGTGGAAAATCAGTGTATTTCCTGTGCGGGTCATACATATCGTGATAGGTAGAGACTGATAGTGACGTGTATTTTAATTACAAGTATGTGCGTGAGTGAGCGCCCGTATCGATAGGATCGGCGTTAGCCGATACCTACTAATATAGCCGATGAATATGTAGAATATAGATGTGCCACATGTAAGAAGGCAATAAAAAGTCAGGTCGTGACATGTAAGTCATGTGTTAAAATTTTTTTTTCATCCAGGATGGGCAAGTAAACATAAAGTGTACGATAGAATTCGAAAATATATATGTGTCATGTCTATATGAGAAGTTTACAGTTGATAATTTGGGATATCCTCAGGATAAAGTGTGCTGTGTGGGGTGTTACGGAGTTACAATCATGAATGGCGACCTGCCTCCTCGCCGCGCCGACGGAGGGCAGCAGGAGCGGGGCGCGTGGGTCGCGCGCGCTTGAGGCAAGAGCGTGGCCTCCATCTTTTGCTTGGACGAGAGCGGGTGTGTTGATCGAGGACTTGAGCGCAGTTTTTAAGTAGCGTACCGAAAAAAAGGTGTACCAAACTGGTTCGTACCGGTTGTGTCGTCAGTGCAAGGGAGAGAAAGAAGCAAGATCCCCCGCTCTTAGGGTAGACCTCGAGAGCAGACCGTGGAATCAGCCACCTAACCACACCCATCCCTGGGACCTACATCTCTATAATCGGCGCGGCCGAGCTCATGAGCCAGCGGGCGAAGTACGTGGAAAGCTCCCTCTAACACGTGGAAGCTGCACTGTTCTACCCCCCTGACGGAAGCGCTCGGACAGAGTCGACCATCCTAATCTGAGCCGGGCTCGCAAGCGAGCGTGTCGAATTAGAGGTACGTGTCCTCGGGTTGTCTAAACTGACATCCTCGAGACAACGGCGTACGCCTACGGTCGAACTTCGAGGCACCCTCGAGCAGTCGGTGCATGTCCTCAAGTCGTTGGCACCCTCGTGGCAGTGGGGTACAAGGCCGGGTCCGTCCGTGAGTCGGGAACCCTCCCCTCTCTCCCCACCGTCGCTTCTCGGGTCGTCCTGGCCGACACCCTCGAGTTAATGGTCTCGGGTGGACTACCGAGTCACCCTCGAGTTAGCGAGAATATTCCAGGAAAAAAAGCGGGCCACATAGACTGATTCTCTATTCAGCAACGAAGGATCGCGCCATCGAGGAAGGGAGTGGGGTCCGGTCGCTGTCCTGCGAGCAGGAGGGCACCTAGCCGCCTCTTTCTCCGTTATTCTTCCTGTCTATTGAGGATTACTTGAGGATCAACGATCTACTCGCTCCGCGGAATCCCCAAGACCGACCGCACGAGAGGATACCCTCCCTGCGCAAGCACACCAGATGTTTATGATAATTAATTTGAGTTTTTCTTATATCTTATATCTTTTTGGCTTAACAATAAAGAAATGTTCAACAAACGGCGTTCCGCGATACAGTCAGTTTACTTTCATCACATGTCCGCTTGACGGAACACGTGATATACACGTTTGTGAATCGCTATTTTAAGTATTAAATTATATATATACATTGTTAAATTGTAATTTTCTTAATAATAAGTAAGGACTTATTACTGTTTATTTTGTTTATTTTATCGTCGAAGACAACGTAAGTACATTTTAATTCAAAATTGTATCAAAATCTAAAATCTAACTTAAAAGACTAAACTTAACCCTCAATCCCTCCCGTGTTTTTCGGCACCTTCCATCCCTCCCTATGGGTCGTTTTTGTCCTCGCCCTTATAACCATATAAATAATGGTTTAAAAAATCTGAATAAAATCATGTATACTCTTTAAACATTTCTCTTTAAGAAACTACTATTATATTATCTCTCTCTCCCAAATTTGATATGTATTTTTTAATAAACAATGAGAAAAATCAATAAAAAAGCTAATTTAAAAAAAAAATATATAGCGATGGTAAAAATTTTGAAAAAAAATTTTTTTAATCAGTTTCTGGAAGAAAAAAAGTTCCTCTTTACGAAAAAAATGTCTGATCAACGTAGAATGAAAGCAGATATCCAATTTCAGCGTATAAAAATTGGTATTTTTTGAGGATGATGAATAGTGTTGTAAAATAGAGAAACATCAATAAATTTACAATTCTTTTTTCTGCTTAAAGTTTTAACAAAGTATTATTTAATATATAGTAAAAATACAAAATTTTGTTATAAAAATAGAAAAAGAACAGTTTAAAAACAGTTGCGACGGCAATTTAAACAATGATCATCGCAAACGGGTTTGTTGCATCGAACACAACATTGATTGGTCTTTTTATTATTTTTGTATAAACAATAAAAACATCTTTTTCTTTTTTTTAATTTATTAGTTAATGTTCAATCTTCGTAATATTTGTTGAATGCCGAATTTTATTGCTCAAAGTATTCTGGATTTCTAATTTCCATTGTAGATGTTCAACTTAAAATATATACATTGTAACGAGTCGTTCCTCTGCCACGTTAAGGCATATAGATACGAGGCCGTTACCCTCCTACCTCGTGTAGTCCCCTCCGCTTATCTCGGTCTCCCCGCACATCTCCGCTCCTCTTGTCACCAAACGGGGGCTATAAAAGCCCTCCGCTGGTGATAAGGAATCAGATCTCCCCGGTCTAGCGTACTGAGCCGACCGATCCTCTCAGCGAATTGAGCTGAGCATCCAGAGCACGCACTGAGTGCCGCACTTAACCTAAAACCGGCTTCCTAACTAGCGCGCACTGAGCGCTTCCTCGCGCCACGCAGTGAGTGGCAGAACACCGCCCCGCTCGACACCCGGATCCCGGTACGCGTATTGAGCTACCGATCCCGACCGCACACGGGGACCCCGTACTGAGGGGAAACCGCCGACGCGGAGGATCATCCACGCGGGATGATCCTCGATGATAATAACAGCTGATCGTCGAACAGCTGATCACCGTGGCTGTCGAGCCGAGCTCCGCGCCGTACCGCGCAGTCGCGCACCGCCGTGACCAATCGTGACGCCGCACCGACCGACTCAGCGAATGCGAACGCCGCACCGTACCGCGCAGCTGCGACCGTAACGCCGCAGCCAATCCGGCTACCACCGCGACCGACACGAACGCCGCCACGCATTACACCGCCGCGATTACACCGCCACGAGCATTGTAATCCGTAAGACCGGCCGCTAACGCCGATCGACGCACCGACCGATACACGGGCCATACGCCCACCGCAGCCAATCCGGCACCGAATACTCGACGCGCACATGCGCCCCGCGACACGCGTCGCCATAATAAATCGCCCGCGACTCGCATAGCGAGATCTTAGTTGTAAGTTATTAGAGTAGGGAACTTGTACATATTAGATAGGCATTTAGTGGAATAAATACTATTGCTAAACATACCGCTTGCCTTCGTCATTCATTCAACCAGCCCGCCGCCCGAACCCTGAATTAACCGCGGCTATCCGTAGCACATCATAATTGAAAATTCACGGTTACAAAATACATAATTATTGGGCTTGCTTAGAAGGTGTGAGAGTGAGCGGTCGTGTGGCGATAGCGGTGTGAGAATAGGGATAGGAATAGTCGGAATAATGAGATTTAGGTCGAGAAAATTGTTGTAAGAGGGTAGAGAGGAGAGTCAAGTTGTAGGATAATTGAAGGGAACGCGGTAGAAGTAGGAGATAAGGTCAGAATTTGGATAAATGATTATAGGAATGGAGGTTAGAATACGTAGTCGTGCGCAGGAAAATGTATAGAGAGGAAAATAGAAAAAGAAGTAAAGAATGTTAGAAGAGGACTAGAGGAATCGAATAGGTAAGATATAAGGTAGATACGAGTGTCATAGTGAAAGTGAGAGAGGATTATAAGGAATTAAAGAATGAGTATAGAAATGAGCAAGAGAAAGTTAGGTTAAGTTAACGTTCGAAGGTTCTAGAGAAATGACCAAATGAAAATAAGAGGTAAAGTGTATAGAATAATGAAATCGAAGGTAATATAGTTATAGAATAAGTAGGATAGGTAGAATAGATAATAATATTGTCTCGATAACATAGGAAATTTAGAACAAAGAAGGAAGTGAACTCAGAACACATGCCCTGGATGATGAAAATGACAAGGGTAAGGAAGAGGAGGAGGAAAGGGAATGCAGAAAGGACAAGTATAAGAGAGGACGACGATTCACCTGCAGAACGGTCACGCAAGGAAAAAGTGGAAAAGGCAAATGGATGGAGACTCTGGTTTTGGTAGGTTAACGGCGGTACACTAGAGAAGAGGAATGCAAGGCTCTATGAAGACAAAAGATTGGATCAGAGATGCTGTAGAGAGAAGAGATAATGGGCCTAGGATAATGGCTATATACATTAGAAAACAGGAAAGAAAAGAGATATAAAGAGGTGAAAGAAAGGCAGGAGAGAGGAGTAAAATGAGAAGAGTAATTTAAAGGACTTTCTGGACCGGAATCAAGGAAACAAGAAAAGGTTAGGTCAGAGAGGCAAGAGAGAGATAAGACAAGAAGAAATATTAAGATAAAGGAGTAAAAAGGAAAGGAGCAAAAGATACAGTTTTATTGGGATCCATATAGTACGGACTGCGTGAAAAAGTAAAGAAAAAAGGGTTGCGGTCTTTTTTGGACTATGGATCAGGACTTGAAAGCAGCTCACAATAGTACAGAAAGAGAAAATTCAGGAGATACACGAGAAAAACCTAAGATATAGGAAGAAGTGAAGATCGAAAGAAGAGTCGAGGACACAAGGGTGACAGGAGGGATAGAAGAAGGAGTAACAAGTACAATGAATTTAATATGACGAAGAGTGCAAGACTGAGAAGAGGCTGTGCGATGAGTTCATTGTCTTTCAAAGAGTAGAGAGTAGATAGTGGAACAGGTTAGGTGCACGTAGAGTAGAGGGATAGGAATTATAAAGAGAATAGGAGAGGATAGAATTATTAATGTATGTAGGGAATGGAAGAGGTAGAGTAGTTTAATTATCATATTGTTATGTCATTGGTATATTAAAATATTGGAAGTGTGTAGCGAGAAAAATGATTTAAGTAAGTGTATATTGTATTTTATGTAGGATTCTCTTCTTGGCAATGGGTGCTGAAGAGAAGAAGATCTGTTGTTAAAAGGATCCTTGCGATTATAGGGTAAGATATGATAAGATACATTAGGTTTATAGGTGTATAGGACATATAGGTTTATATGATAGTGAGAAGCTATGCGACTGGAGAATAGGATAGAAGGATAGTTAAACGATTGAAGGAAATATGTAAAAATGTAAAGATTAGGAAGCTAGGAGTATAGGTTTAGGTTAAACTGGTATAAGTTAAGGTGTGGATGAATGCAAGGTTAAGATTTTGAATGTAAACCAAGTCCCTTCTTGGCATTGTATATGCTTGAAGTAATAAAGATCTATATACATAATTATGTTCTAAAATGTATGTATGTGTCCGAAAATACTTAATTTACAAAAAAATTTTTTTTTCGAAAAAGTCATTTTTATTTACGTAATCCCTCCCTATGAGTCGAAAACGTCCTATTTGAATTTTATCTGGCTGGCATTTGGAGTAGAACAAATGGACCGGGCTGGCCTTTTGCACTGAAGACCCTTCCCCCCCAAAGTTTTTTTTAGTATAACTTTGATGGCGCTAGCATCGCGGTTGTACGAGAAATTAACAATAGTAGTTTTAAGCAAGACGAAAACGACCCATAGGGAGGGATTGAAGGTTAACTTAATGCAAACTTTTAAAATTTATGTTTTGCTCTCAGGAGAGATGGGAAAGAGTGCAAAAAAGTGGCAAAAATTAATAAAAAGAGTAAAAAAAATATTAAATTAAAAAGAAAGAGAAAAATATATTCATCTGAAGCACTCCGACGTGCTTTGAAGTCTGTAACTGAAGGTGTTTTTATTAGAAAAGCTGCAGACAGTTTTGATGTTCCTCAAATGACGCTTTTTAGAAAATATAAGAATCCTGAACGAACAAATCGGAAAAGTGGCCCATCGACAGTTTTTTCAGAAAAAGAGGAAGAAGAAATTGTTAACTGGATTAAATATAGATCTGAACGGGGTTTTCCGCTTACTAAAACACATTTCTTAGATTGCATACAAAATTATACAACTAGTATAAGCAAAGAAACTCCCTTCAAAGACAATAGACCCGGTCGTCACTGGTACGAAGGTTTTCTTAAGCGTCACTCCCATTTGGCAATAAGGACAACTCAACATTTAACATCTACAAGAGTTTAATGATGTTTTAATAAAAATTTTAATTATATAAAATGTAAAATGCTAATTTTCAAAATATTTAAAATAACTTTTAGCGACTGTTACTTTTATTATTACCATTGCTGCTGCTGATGAGGCTGCTGCTACTATTACCATTACTAATACTACTACTCCTACTTCTACTACTAGTATTACCAATACTATTATCAATACTACTACCACAACTATTACTACTACTGCTGCCACTACTATTACTACAACAACTTTTGATGCCAACATAAACTTAAATAATAAAATTGTAAATGTTGAAGCCAACAAAGAAAATAATAATTTTTGTATTAATCAAGGTAACGTCTAGTTATAAACATGTTTCACTAAATAAATATAACCATTTATATATTAATTCTTTACAGAAAATAACAATAAAAGTTTAACTGAAATATTTACTTTACCTTTTAAATATTTACCCTCAAAAAAAGAGCACCAATTTGAATGCACGTGCGAAATAAAACCTACCATCAGTTGGAACATCAGATGAATGGTTGAAAATACAACAAGAAAAGGAAAAACAGCAAAGTATCAAAGAAGAAAAAGCAGCTGAAAAGAAAGTGTTGCAAGAAGAGAAAAAAAGTTAGCTGAATAAAAAAAGAAATTGCAAGAACAAATGAGAGAAAACAAAAAAAAATAAAAACAGAAACTGTATAAAATTTTTTCTTATGTGTATAAGAAATCTAACTAGATTTATTTAAACAAATATGTATTTATTGTGAAATTTATTTAGGATAAGTATCAGAGTATAATATAGTTTAAGTATTAATACAGAATACATTAATTATATATTTTATTCATATTTTATATGCAAAGTTACTATTAATAAAGAAAATTAAACAGATTTAAATAAATTTATTATATCAAAGCTTAAATAAAGTCTTATTTAAATTGACATTAAGTGATTATTTAATTGATTGATTAATTTATCAAAAAAATGTTAATGTATAAATAATAAAATATAATAAATTAAAGTAATATTGATTAATTTATTAATTAGTTTAAGTAATAAAATTATAATTTATTTGATTAATCCATTTTAATTTTCCGTTCCACAATAAGGACATT
Organism: Monomorium pharaonis; assembly: GCF_013373865.1. Classification (NCBI taxonomy): domain Eukaryota; kingdom Metazoa; phylum Arthropoda; class Insecta; order Hymenoptera; family Formicidae; genus Monomorium; species Monomorium pharaonis. The sequence goes on along the minus strand of NC_050472.1, from coordinate 14,310,076 downwards.
CGGCACGAAAGCAATCAGCAGGAACAGTGGTACACAGTACGCAAACGCTGTTCCAGAATATGTACATTTTGACTGTCTCAGTTTTTTATTAAACTTCTTTTTAAAACAATTAAATTAAGCTTATAAATAATATTTTTGACTTAAAAAAGATAGGTTTATTGAACATCATTAATATTTTTAACATCAATGCACTCATTTATTTATATTTCATGGAAATCTCAAACTCCTATTAATATTTGTTCCGTCATAGGTACTTTTACCTTAAGTGAAGATGCACAGAAGAACATTTGTTGTTTGTTATGATGAAACTACTAATTCAGAGGGTATGAAACAGTTACAAATTTCAATACGATTTTAGTCAGAAATTTTGAATGAAATAGTTTTTTGTCATTTTCAGACATTTTTTTAGGACATGCTACTGCTGTAATTTTGAAAAATTGTATACTCAATGCTTTGAAGAATAGTAATCTTTCTCTTTGTAAAATGTTAATGCTTTCTTGTGATGGCCCCAATGTTAACAAATCTGTAATACGTCAAGTTAATGAGGCTGTAAGGAAAGAGAATACTGATAGAATAGGTTAGGTATAGGAATAGATATAGGAACGTTCATTTACATATAGTCCATAATTCTTTTAAGAAAGCATTAGATGCTTTTGGTTTTGATATAGGCTTTTTTTTTATCTACCTTCATGATTAGTTTCATGATTGGCCTAGCAGATTAGAAGATTATAGAGAAATCCAGAGAAGCCTAAATGTACCTGCTCATAATTTTTTGAAACATGTTCTTTCAAGGTGATTATTTTTGCATGCCCCTTGTAAAAGAGTTCTAGAACAGTGGCCCGCTTTTTATGAATACTTTTTGAAATTTATTGCCTCTAAAATGCCTTTATCTCAAACTTCACAAATGAAGAAATATTCTGAAATTAATAATTGTTTTAAGTCTCCCATAATAAGAGCAGAAATTGCTTTTGTAATTGACAGTGCTGAAATTTTTGAGAAATTCTGTCGTGTATTCCAGAAGGAAAAACCTACGATTCTAATATTATATTCCGAAATGAAATCTTTGGTCGATACTTTAGCAGGCAGGTTTTGCAAAAAGGAAGCTTTAGATCAAATATATAACTCTAATAATCTTTTCACTCTAGAGAATTTACTGTTGGCTAAAGATGTTAGATGTGGAGATTTAACGGAAAGTGAACTGTCCTCTCAACATATTAAAGAAATTGATATTCTCAAATTTCTGAAATCTGCGCAAGACCATTATAAAGCGGCAACATTGTATTTACTTAAAAAATCTATTTTAAATTCGTCAACAGCAAAGCATTTCCGTTGTCTTCTTTCTTTAAAAATAAAAAAAAGCAGAAGTGTCTTAAGTTCAGAAAAAATAGTTAAAATGCTTCCATTAAATCAGATTTCATTAAATACATTTCTAGATGAATGGAGGATTCTTCAGAGAGAGAATCTTCTTGCATGGGACGGTAATCGAATAGATCATTACTCACTGGAGACAAATTTTTGATCTAAAAAATAATTTTGGTGAACCAAAATATCCCAATATTCAAAAAGTTATAAAAACTGCTCTATCTCTATCTCATGGCAGTTCTAATATTGAAAGGAGTTTTTCAGTCTCAGCACATATTTTGACAAATGATGAAACTAGAATGACTGAGAGAACTCTTGAATGCAAAATTAAACATCAAAACAGGTATTTTAATGGTAAACCTGAAATGGTGCTAATGACTAAGGATTTAATTATTTCGGCTAAATTTGCACATAACAAACATAAAAAATATTTAGAAGAAAAGAAAAGATCTGAAGAAGAAGAAAAGAGGAAACAAAAAACAGTGAGAAAGAAGCGTGAGAGAGAAGATCAGAACTTCTAAAAAAACAGAATAAAGCTAGACAAGACATAGAAGAGCTTGAAAATAAAGTAAAAGAAGCTAAAAAAATTGAGAAGCGAGAAAAAGAAGCAAGTGATTCACTTCTTCAAGAAGCAAGAGAGAGACTGAAGAAAGCATTGGATGATAAAGACTTACAAGGGGCTAAAGTAGCATATGGAATGTTTGAAGGCGCGGAGTCAATTAGGAAACAATTAAAGTTATCTGAAGTTGAGCCACTTCAAAAGAAACTTGATAACAAAAAATCGCATTTAATAACTAGCTTTTTTAAAATCAAAGATTCAAAGAAAATAAATAAATAGTGTTATGAGCGTTTGCTCGGAACGGGATTTCTTCCCGGAATAGTTTTGGGATTCGTCCTGCCTTAGGGGTTAGGACCCGAAGGGTGAAGGTTCGGCTCGTTGTTTGAATGAAAAAACACTTCTTACTTGGTTAATTCGTAGTCTTTATTTCTTTGCTTGGTGCTTACAGTCAACTGTTGCGCGTAGCGGTATCAAGTGTCACTTGCGATAAGACTTGTAGTAAATTGACGTAGCTCGGATGTTATCGAATTACTCTCCGCCCGGTCATTGCACGTGCTGACTTATATAGTCGGATGATTTGCTAGCTTAGCGCGATTTTTGGAGGTCAGTGACCGGGTGCGTTGGGTAACTTTCGCGAGGCTGGGCGTTTCGATATTGGTACGCGGTAGCCTCGCGGTTTACTTGTGCCGCATAAGGTTTTTATTTAGCTCGATGCGGAACTGCATTCGGGCTGTTCCGCATCGAATTTTGCGAGATCACGGAAGTTAGCAGGAACTTCCGTGAGCACGGCGGATTTCAAAGACGTTGCGAACGATGACTTCTTTTGCAACGTCTTTCGTTACTAAGCTACGTTGTAGTTCGGGCTACAACATCTCTCTCCCGTTAGACAAGAAAACGAGGGTGCGATATTTTCGCTTACAATTTTGTTCTTAAATGACAACCTACTTTGCTAGCCTTAGTGGTTTACTAGTTGTTCGTTTTGCATATATTATATAAATTATGATAGCTATTGTTACTCGCGCGCTCGCGGAAATGAAGAAACTCTTTTAACTCTCAAAACGAATGACTTTATTGGAAGCGTTTATAATCAACGACTGATCTAGCTCGATGCCTCTTAATAACTGTTTGTTGATTCCCGTCAATTCCGTTGCCCGGCTCTAGACAGCTGACCGCCGCCGCCGATCGACATCGCCGATTTGACAGCTGACTCGCGGCCGGAGAGTATACCGGGCAGCGCGCGTAACACTATTATGAATAAGGCGATAACGCCGCTGGTTATTATTGGATATATAAATTGTTTTTGTCGGAAGAACGGCTCTTCGTCATTCTCTAGTTCCTGTTTTATTTTTTCTATACTCATTCTTAGGTGTCCAAAGCCGTGTGAATTGTCAGATATTCTTTTTAAATGCAAACTATCTGTGTGGTTATCTACAGGAATTTCTTGTAATATTTATTCTGGGCATGTATGTGTCTAAGATTTTGGAACTAAAAGTTTTATGTCGTTTAATAACACAGGCACACAAAAAAAGTGGTTGGTTCGGCGGACTAGACTAGTCAATCCTTATGTATTTCGACCCACTGAATCCGAATCCAAGGTCAGAATTTCAAAGTTAGCTGGCATTTCCTAACCTCACAAAAAATTTTTTTTTAATGTTGGTTCGACGGACCAGACTAGTCAATCCTTATGTATTTTGACCCGCTGAATCCGAATCCAAAGTCAGAATTGCTGAATTGGCTCATTTTTTCCTAACCTCAAAAAAAAATTTTTTTTTATAATGTTGATCCGACGGAACAGAATAGTCTACCTTTATGTATTTTGACCCGCCGAATCCAAATTCAATGTCAGAATTGCTGCATTGGCTTTTTTTCTAACCTCAAAAAATATTTTTTTAAATTTTGGTCCGACGCACAGTGGATCGAACAACGTTAAAATGCGGACATAGACCTCCCCAAAAAATTTGTTTAAATAAAGTCCCTAATAGCAAATTTAATTAGTAAAAAGGTTATAGAATTATTGTATCATCATTATTTTCAAAATTGTTATCAGATTCATATGAAAAATAACCTCGAATATCATGATTTATACAAAGACGGATTTTTGTCTAATTTCAAGCTAGTATATTTCATATCAGTTTAAATATTATGATATCAACTTTTTTTCAATTTATAGGATCTTTTTTAGCTTGAAAAAACTTTGTATCTCGATTAATGAATAGTATTGTTTAACGTTTGGCAATCGTTTTTACAATGTCATAATAAAAATCCTAAAATGTAAACTTTCTTTTAACGGTAACAAAAAGTCTTATAATATCTTGAACTTTGGCTGGTAATAATGGATAAAAAGCATGATCTATTTTATAAATTCACTAATTTTAGCTTAGTATCTGCTACTTTACAAAATAAGTCAAAAAATTATCCGACATAAACCAGAGAAAGATTGTGCCATAGGAGTAATTTTGCATCTTGTGAGTGTGTGTGCGTGTATGTGTGTGCGACATGTGTGTGTGTGTGTGTTTGTAGAAGTGCATACACATGTTAAAATAAAAATTGCTATGTCTCAATATTTTTAAGGTTTGCTATTTCGAAGTTATAAGCATTATTATAAACAGAATTCTGCGAAATACTTTGATATATTATTTATTTTTGTAGATTTTATTCTGCAAATATTAAATATAGAACAAGTATAATAACATTTTACACATTATATTATCAACTATCATGATAATATCTCGTAATTAACATAAAAAAATAATATTTAAGTATTTTGTGGTCTATATATTTGTTGTCCCATTTTATATATATTGTATATATTGTATATATACACTGGCGCAAAAAAAACGAAACAAAATTTTTGACCAATTTTTAGGCAATCTTCAAAGTAATGCAACTTTGCGAAAAATCATCCAAATTACATGTACTTTTTTTCAAATTAAAGGGCAAAGACTCTACTTTGAGAATCCCTACGCGAAAGTTTTATTTGTTAAGTGCGAACCTTTTGTATCGCATGAAAACCAAACATGTGTTTTTTAAATAAAAAAAGTAAAAGTTTGTTATCATTTTGCACAAATTTCTCGTTAAAATCTTGCTAATATTAATTCAGATTCTTAAAGTTCATTCTTTTCTAAGCAATTTAAAAAAAAAATACATGTCGATACGATGTTTTTTGTTAATTGCACGCGAGTTTGAAATTTGCATTGCATTTTAAGGTATTTTGGCGAATAAATACGGTATTTTTTGAATATCAGAATTTTGAGTATCAATATGATATTGCACATTGATTTTATTCGTGTTGAACTCAATCATACCGCTGTCATCAAAGTGACCCGATCTGCACCACGTGGAGAATGACGATCGGATTTTGTACATCATGTGGCTCTGAAATTCATCGGTGGAAATTTGTATTTACTGATCTGAATATAACGGATAGCTGACGCACCAATTTCACTGAAGTCAACAGAAGATCACATTCATCTATACTCATAAACCCACACATACACGTAAACATACATATACACATACTTATACATAAAAAATAAAAGTTTAAATTTTATTTTAAAAAATCAGCCTTTTCAGGGCCACATGATGTACAAAATCCGATCGTCATTCTCCACGTGGTGCAGATCGGGTCACTTTGATGACAGCGGTATGATTGAGTTCAACACGAATAAAATCAATGTGCAATATCATATTGATACTCAAAATTCATGATATTAAAAAAAAAACCGTATTTATTCGCTAAAATACCTTAAAATGCAGTGCAAATTTCAAACTCGCGTGCAATCAACAAAAAACATCGTATCGACATATTTTTTTTTTTAAATTGCTTAGAAAAGAATAAACTTTAATAATCTGAATTAATATTAGCAAGATTTTAACGAGAAATTTGTGCAAAATGATAACAAACTTTTACTTTTTTTATTTAAAAAAACACATGTTTGGTTTTCATGCGATACAAAAAGTTCGCACTTAACAAATAAAACTTTCGCGTAGGGATTCTCAAAGTAGAGTCTTTGCCCTTTAATTTAAAAAAAAGTACATGTAATTTGGATGATTTTTCGCAAAGTTGCATTACTTTGAAGATTGCCTAAAAATTGGTCAAAAATTTTGTTTGGTTTTTTTTTGCGCCAGTGTATATATATATATATATATATATATATATATATATATATATTGTACATAAAATTATATACCTATATAAAACGTATTTTTTCATTAAATGAATTCAAATTTTATTGATCGAAAGTAATGAGTTGCAGACGAATTTTTATTATTCCAAATAACATTACAATGAATTTAATAGAAACAAAACTAATATAAAAAAATAGCATTATTACATTTTTATTTTAAAATTTTTGCTCGGAATTGCTTTGATCAGAAGGTAGCATACATATATTACAGTTTCACACATAAATGACTAATTTCGCACATATATTACATATTTGCGACTATTATTTGTGTGCGTTATACTTTTTTATCTAATGTTGCTATTGCCCGAAGTCCACTTCTAGCCACTGTATGTGACGGCAGTAATTAAGTTTTCGGCCGCCACGCGCCATAGCATCACGGTGCTCTCGGTGGTGGGGGCGCGCACATTTATAGCCGAGACTCTCGGACCGCGTCTCGACAATGTTTTGTTTTCCTCAGCCAGAAGCTCGAAAACATTACACGAGCCTTTTCTGTCGTCAGACGATAGATTGTTTGATTTACTATCGAGTATTCTTTGATTGTAGAAGTAGTAAGTCTCTTAAAAAATTTCAATTTGGAATTTTTTTTGATAAAGGTCTTTGATAAAGATAAAAAATTCTAAATATAACAGCACTAACAAATAGAGATTTGTTCCTCTTTTTGACAAATGTAGGTTGTACTATAACTTATAAAGAAGAATTCTTCGATTTTATTGTACAAAATGCGCATATTGATTTATCTAAATCTGGGAATTCTGAAAATCTAAAAAACATTTACGATCATTTTGTTCTAATCTTTCTACACGATGGCAGAAATCATGTAGAATATTAATAAAATTTAAGAAGAACAACAGTTTATGGCTAAATAAAAAATTTGTAGTTCCAGTTTGTCACAATTCTGGACATTGCGACACATCTGTGCGTCTTAATTTGCCATCGTGTAATAAACCTTTTAATGAAAGTACAGAAAGGCATAAACGAAGACGAACACAATATTTGCGAGAGTCTAATCCTACTGAAGTCCTTCTTTATGCAACAAAACAAAAATTATTAAGCAGTGGCTCCTCTGATATGGCAAAGATATTAGATTATTTTATAAAAAATCCAAATGAAGCTAAAAGAGTGAGAGCATTTGCGAAAATGGTATAGAAATGCCTTTATATTTAAAAGAGAAATGTTTGGCTTTGCTCCTTAGCTTAAATCTTTTAAAATCACAATATATACATTTAAGAGAGACATGCATCGAAAGTGACAGTAATCAATATGTATCATATTATAGTATACAACAAGCGAAATTAGAATGCTAGCCGCTGAATGAAAAAGTTATAATAAATGAAACTGTTGCCTCCGTTGACATACAAGCACTTTTAGACTTAACAAGTTTTAGATTACTTAAACTTTAAGTCTTAAAGTATGTAAAGAAAATATAGATAATCACACAAATTTAAAGTTCATTTGCAAATGGGGCTTTCATGGTGATTCTGGTCAAAGCATTTACAAACAAAAATTTCATAATGAAAATATATCGGATGATTTTACTTTTATGACTAGTTTTGTTCCTATTAAACTACTAAATGGTTGTGATGTTATATGGAGGAATCAAAATCCGTCTTCAACTCATTACTGTCGACCGATAAAATTTGAATTCGTCCTTGAAAACGTAGAAATTATTAAAAAAGAATATAAAAGAATGCAAAATGCAATAACAAACTTATTGCCTACAAAATGCGATAATGTTATTGTTAATTATGAAATGTTATTTACTATGATTGATGGTAAAGTATGTACAACATTATCAGATATAACATTATCTAGTTCTACATGTTATATTTGTGGAGCAAAACCTACACAAATGAACGATATAAACAAAGTACATTGCAGGACAGTTGATAACAATGCGTATAATTTTGGCTTATCAACCCTTCATACACGAATCCGCTGTATGGAACTTCTGCTCCACGTTTCATACAATTTATCTTTTAAAAAATAGAATGTACGAGATTCAACATTAAAAAAACAATGGGAAGTAACTAAAAAAGAAATACAGGAAGAATTCAGAAAAGAACTTGGATTGCTTGTCGATTATGTAAAACAAGGGTCAGGATCAACTAATGACGGAAATACAGCTAGACGATTTTTTTCCGAAATAAGTACAACTGCTAAAATTACAGGATTAGACGAATCCTTAATAAGAAGATTTTCCGTGATAATGTAAGCAATTTCATGCGGAGAAGTAATAGATGCAAAAAAATTTGGATTATTTGCTTTAGAAACCGCCAAGAAAATTGTCGAAACCTACGTTTGGTACTATATGAATGTCTCCGTACATAAATTATTAATTCATGGAGAAGCAATCATTTCCAATTTTTCAATCTCGATTAGACATTTATCAGAAGAAGCAATTAAGGCGCGCAATAAAGAATTTCGGGAATATAGGAGGCAACATTCACGAAAAATTTGTAGAACAGCCACGAATGAAGACATTTTCCATCAATTATTAATTTCATCGGATCCCTTAATTTTTAGTTTAAGAACAAAAACATGTAAAAAGAAACAAGATTTGCTTCCCGAAACATTCGAACTTTTAATATAAATGTACACGCACGCACACAGGCACACGCACACACACACACACGACACGCACGCATGTTTACTAGATAGGGTTTGGAGTCTTTAAATACTACGGGAGTAATGAACCGTGGAGTCCTTATCTCTACAGTGACGCAGGTACGCACGCACGCACGCACGCACGCACGCACGCACGCACGCACGCACGCACGCACGCACGCACGCACGCACGCACGCACGCACGCACGCACGCACGCACGCACGCACGCACGCACCGCACGCACGCACGCACGCACGCACGCACGCACGCACGCACGCACGCACGCACGCACGCACGCACGCACGCACGCACGCACGCACGCACGCACGCACGCACGCACGCACGCACGCACGCACGCACGCACGCACGCACGCACGCACGCACGCACGCACGCACGCACGCACGCACGCACGCACGCACGCACGCACGCACGCACGCACGCACGCACGCACGCACGCAAGATATGCAAAATCCGACCGCGCAACCTCCCCGTGGGGCATATCGGGTAATGCTAATGCCGGCGGTAGCAGCCCGTACAAAAATTGTTGCTAAAGTTTATTGTTTAATACAATAATGCGAGCAATAATTATTTTAATCATCAGAATACATTTGAAAATATATTTTGTAATTATATATTCACAATTGTAAAGCGTTTGTGGTTGTATATAGTTTCCAAAACAACGATGTGCGCACTTTACTATCTTTCGATCCACTGTGCGGCGGACCAGACTAGTCTATTTTTATGTATTTTGACCCGCTGAATCCAAATTCAAGGTCAGAATTGCTGAATTGGCTCATTTTTTTCTAACCTCAAAAAACACCTTGTAAAAGCAGTTTGGATCACAAATGTATAATCCGGAACGTGCAGGCTTGCGTAACCACATTACCCGGGGAAAATTTTCTAGGAAACCACAAAAGTGAAGATTATAGAGAAGGGGTAGCGGAAATGATGGAGAACTATAAAAAACTGGGTTGCCTAATGAATCTTAAGTTGCATTTCTTAGATTCTCATATCGACTACTTCCCAGAAAATCTAGGTGATTATAGTAAAGAACATGGAGAAAGATTTCATCAGGACATCAAGGAGATGTAGTATTGATATCAAGGCAAGTGGGATGTGAATATGATGGCTGACTTCTGCTGGACGCTCAAACGTGATGTCTGTGAAAGGAAAGAAACGTAAGAGAAAGCCATTGCACAGAATCTTCGAGAATAAAAGAGATATAATAGAAAAAGGGAGTGAATTTTCTACGCTATTTACAGAAGCTCAAATTTGTCATACGTATTGAATTTTTCCCGGGTAATGTGGTTACGTAAGCCTGCACGTCCCGGATTATACATTTGTGATCCAAACTGCTTTTACAAAGTGTTTTTTGAGGTTAGGAAAAAATAAGCCAATTCAACAATTTTGACCTTGGATTTGGATTCAGCGGGTCAAAATACATAAGGATTGACTAGTCTGGTCCACCGGACCAACATTAAAAAAAATTTTTTTCGAGGTTAGAAAATGCGAGCTAACTTTGCAATTCTGACCTTAGATTCGGATTTAGCGTGTCGAAATACATAAGGATTAACTAGTCTAGTCCGCCGGACCAACTACTTTTTTTTGTGTGCCTGTGTAATCAGCTGTAACTATTACAGCCTTTGTTTATAGTTATTTTCCCGAATTATGCTTATCATTTCTTTACCTTCGGGTGGTTTGTGCATTTTATGCTAATTTCTTCGGGTTTTGACGTGGAATACAACCAAGAGTCGTGAGTCTTGATCCAAATTGCGCGTTCGCTTATAAAATGGTTTATATTACAGTGTAGGTTGCGATTGTGTATGTACATTTGAACTTTGCAGATTGCATTCGCGTTTATTTTATTTATCGCATGCGTCGCCTCGCATATGTGTTTGGTGTCTATTTTATTACATTCTCGCAGGTCGCTTTCGCTTATGGTTATGTATGTTTGTTTCTCTGCTTCTACCGCTAGATATTCTGTATTCGTTTTTATAGACGACAAGATGTTTAGGTGATTATGTACCGGTAATGCTATTATTCGCATAAGTTTATAGATTGGTAGGTTCGCTAGTGGAAATCTAAGTATAGTATACATATTTTTCGCGTCGCAGTAGGCGCTGATTTTAATCAATTTCTCTGTTTTCAACCATTCATGATTTTGCATATCTGTGGGGAAGTAGAGTCCCTGGGGTCAAGTTAAACTAGCTTCACGAAGGGCTTCCATTATGCAGTCTATATTCGCGATTTTAGGGTGAAGTATTCCCTCTTTTATATATGCTAGGTACTCGATAATTTGGAGTGGATATAATTTGCCCACGTTCGAAATGGCCACGCGTAAATTTGACCACGTTCGAAATGACTACGTTCGAAATGGCCACGTTCGAAACGGCCAGGTTCGGAATGGCCACGTGAAATATTGCATGGAATTCAATTTGCCCACGTCCAAAACGACCACGTCCGAAATGGCCACGTTCGGAACGGCCACGTTCGAAATTGCCACGTTTGGAATGGCCACGGCAAATATTGCACGGAGTTCAATTTGCCCACGTTCGAAACGACCAAGTCCGAAATGGCCACGTTCGGAATGGCCTCGTTCGAAATGGCCACATTCGGAATGACTATGTTTAAAATTACCACGTTCGTAATGGTCACGTTCGGAATGGCCACGTTTAAATTGGCCACGTTCGAAACGCCATGTTTAGAAAGATTTTTTTTTTGTTTGCGTGGAAAGTTGCAAACCTATGTGGTGCAAAGAATGCTTTGCGCGCGCGCAGGATAAAGGGGGGCTTTGGTCCCCCGTCCCGCACCCCATCTAAGTCGCTAACCCATGTGCATTGTACTGGAAATTATGTAAAACGTGGCCATTTTGAACGTGGCCGTTCCGAACGTGGCCGTTCCAAACGTGGCCGTTCGAACGTTGCCATTCCGAACGTAGCCATTTTGAACGTGGCCGTTTCAAATGTCGCTATTTCAAACATGGTCAAATTTACGCGTGGCCATTTCGGACACTCCCGATAATTTCAGACGCGTCTTGTAGTAAGTCGTTTGTTAGGGCGTTAAGAACTGTAAAATGTTTGTCTAAGTCGTATCGTTTGTTATGTATTAAGTTTTGGTTTTGTATTTTTTCTCGGACTGTCGTCAGTGCGTTTAAGTTATCTTCGATGGTTTGTTCCAGTGTTTCCACGTGGGCTGTTGTGGCGTTGATTACTTTCTGCTGATTTTCTACGGCGTGTTTCGTTGCCGCGTTGTTTTCTAATAGCGTCAGCTGTTCCTTGATTGTTTTTTCGTCGTCGGCGTCCATGGTTCCGAACAGTGTCTTGGCTATTGAATCTACTCCGGCTGGGTTTGGGGTGACACTATTAGCGCTAAAAGTATCATTCTATCCTTGTTGCTCAGTGAATATCGAAGAAAGATAGAGCACCCTCACAGCGCCAAAAGCGTGCTCTCCGAACCCAACCTCCGTCTATCAGTCCGCGTCGCTTATCTGTCGGTGTCTTGTATATCAGAGTAAGACCCGATTGCGCACATAAGCGATTGGACACAGTCCCGTTTTGACACGGAATTGATTGGACACAGACCCGATTGGACACGGACCCGATTGGACACGGACCCGATTGCGCATAGACCCGATTGCACACGACCCGATTGCACACGGACCCGTTTGCACACTGACCCGATTGCACACGACCCGTTTGCACACGGACCCGATTGCACACGATATGATTCCGTATCACAGAATAATGCAAAAACAACCTAAATGGCACAAAAAATTTAGCACAAATTTTCATATATATTTTACAAATTTATTAAAAAAAAATATTTTTTAAAAGTTATATAATAATTTTTTATAAATTATTTAGAAATAATACAAAAATTATTATTAACAATATATAAAATGTTTTTAAAATGTACTGAAAAATATTTATGATGTATAAACTCGAAATATTTTATATATTTTTGGATTATAATAGCATAAATATTTATTTTTAATTTTTTTATAAATATTTATCGTAATTTTTTTATACCTGGCAAGCTAAGACATAAAAATATAAAGTATTTATTATTTTTCTTTATTTTAATTATTTTTTAAATTAATATTTTTCTTTCTTATACATATTTTATAGTCGCAAACCCATGTGGTGCAGAAAATGCTTTCTGCACACACACACGCACGCACGCACGCACGCACGCACACACACACACACACACACACACACACACACACACACACACACACGGGTGCAAGGGGGGCTTTGCCCCCCCTTCTGCACCCGCCCCGTCCAAGTGGCTAACCTATGTAATATTTGCAATGCGGAATCGTATCGTGTGCAATCGGGTCCTTGCCTAATCGGGTCTGTGTCCAATCGAGTCCTTGTGCAATCAGGAAATACTGTGTCCAATTGCTTATGTGCGCAATCGGGACAGTCCCGTCGGTGTCTTGTATATCATCTGGTGTGTATCATATGTTTTGGCTTATTGTGCCCCTTTTCTAGGATTCCGTGTAAATTTTTGCATATTTTTACGTTTGCAAGTAATGATTTGCACATTAACGGTGCGTTCTATGCTTTTAGTTATATATTCTTGTCTACTTGCGTAAGCGATTGGGTAGTCTTGGCTGACGGTGCTTTGCGATAACATTGCTCCTATCGCGTAATCTGACGCGTCGGTAGTGACAAAAAATTCTTCGCTGAAGTCCGGGTATTTTAATAACGGTGCGGTAGTTAATTTTATTTTGAGGGTGTCGAACGCCTTTTGTTGCGTGGTCGTCCAGGCGAATTTTTCCCCTTTTTTTGTTAGCATTGTTAAGGGTTTTGCTATTTTTGAAAAATTTTCAATAAATTTCCGGTAGTATCCCGCTAGTCCAATAAACGCTTGCACGTCCTTTACTTTTGTAGGGGTGGGAAATTTCTCCACGGCGTCCAGTTTTTTGGGATCGGCTAGAATTCCGTCCTCGGTGATTACGTGGCCTAGGTAGTTCACCTCCTTGCGCATGAACTCGCACTTCTCCGGCTGGAGTTTCAAGTTACTGTCTCTCAGCCGTGTCAACACAGCGGCTAGCCGTTTGTAATGCTCGCTCAGGCTCGGCCCGTAAATAACAATATCGTCTAAATATACTAGACATTTGAGACCTTGTAAATCCGTTAAAACTGAGTTTATTAGGCGTTGGAACGTTGCGGGGGCATTCCTTAATCCGAACGGCATTCGATTGAACTTGTAATGCCCGTACGGTGTGGAGAATGCCGTTTTTCCCTTATCTTTCTCTGCTACTGATATCACTGCTGGTGATATCCTGCGGCGAGATCGAGCGTGGTGAAATACTTCGCATTTCCGAGTTGATCTAATATATCCGTTATTTGTTCGGGATCGGGAAAGATTGTAATTTCGTTAAGTTTTCGGAAATCTACCACTACTCGGAATCTCGGTTTTCCGGTAGCGTCAGGTTTTTTCGGGACGATCAATAATAGTGCGTTCTATTGGCTTTTGCTTTGGCGGATTATTCCTTGTTCTAGCATCTCACGGATTTGTTTATCTACTTCAGTTTTTTTGTTTTTCGGACAGTCTGTATGGTCATACATACACGCTCGCAGATTCTGTCCTGGTGTGTATCTCGTGTTCCACGAGAATAGTGAGCGTGAGCTTATCTCCTTCCAAATAAAAGACGTCGCTGAATTTTTCGCATAGTGCTAGGATCGCTTTCTTTTCTTCTTTGTTTAAATGTTTTAATTGAAGTAGTTTAATTATGCGCTCGGTAATGGTGTCTCATGTTTCCATGCATCTCGGATTGCGTTCGCCGTGTTGGTATCCGGTACGTTATTTATGTTTATTTCCTCGATCTCAACACGAAGTAATTATAGATCGACTTTTTCGTCGTTTGTATTTATAATACTTATCGGGCACGTGTGATTTTCAGGTTTTACCAGGCAGCTGCCTAGGAATACTCCCGGTGCTATCTCCTTGGAGTTGGTGACTCTTAGGATATTTATACTTGCTGTGACTTGCATTATCGTCTCGCTCCGTGGCTGCAGAGTAACTCGGCGGTACGGGTATATCTTGAATTCAGTGTCGCCTAGTCTGTTTTGGTCTCGTAATCGCATGTGACATTATTTTTTTTTTGTAAAATCAGCTCCTAGTATGCCCTCATATTCTATTGGGGCATCGTTTCGTATGACGTACATGAGATGCTTGATTTTCTTGTCGTGCATTTTCACGTTCACGGACGTTTTTCCTAGTGTTGTAATAGAATGCCCGGTTATTCCGGTCAATTTGATGTGTTTGTCACGGATTTTGGTTTGTCCTTTCAGCGTTTTTAATTTTATTAATGACACGGTTGAGCTGGTGTCAAACAGAAATTTGATCTTGCCCCGTTCCGCTTCGCGTACGGGCAGTGTGTTTATATCGAGGCCAGTGTCGCTGCCCCGTGTGTGCTTGACGTGTGTCACACGATATGCATCAGCTGAGCGCGAGGAGCTTGTGTCATCGCTCTCGTCGCTGCTTACTGTCTCGGTATGCTTGATCATTTTTACTTCTTTGCTCGCTCGCTTGCCGTTTTCTATCCTTTTCATAGTTTTGGGCTTTTCGCTCCGGTAGTTATCGTCCTCTTTCTTGGGTCAACCGTGAAGGGACCAACACTCCTTTTGGGTGTGGCCTGCCTTTTTGCAATGGTCACAGTATAGTTCCACTGTGTTTACGCGAGGCCGTCCCTCCGGTCGCGTTAACTCGAACCGATTAGCGTATCGGCTGCTGCGGCATTCTCGCCGGTTGTGCCTATTCTTGTCGCACTTCCCGCATCGCAGGGTATTTCGTGCGTATTTGGGGGCAGTGCGAGGGTCTTTCTTCCGATTTCGGTTAGGCTCTCTTACTTTTTCCTCGGCACTTGCGCCGGCTATTGCGCCCTGCAGCATTCTGTATCGCTGGGTGCGTACCAGAAGTTTGATATCTTCGTGCAAACCGATCTGGTAATTGTACAGGGCCTGTTCCTTGATATTCTCCAGAATGGCTCGCTGTTGGTCGATGGTGTGATTCTTGCCCTCCTTCATAGACTCATATAGTTCCATGGCCAGAAGGTCCACTCGTCGTCCGAATTTCTGCGCGCTTTCCGCGGGTTTCTGCTTTAGCGAGTTGAACTCTTGTTGCAGATGGGCGGTGCTTTGTTTGGAAAGGTCCTCGTTTTCGAGCTCTCTTTTTAACTGTTCGAAGTTATAAACGTCACGCGTATAGAAGTCCATCATGGCCTTTCCTTTAAATTTCGTGCAAATGATGGCTTCCAACAGGGTATACTCGTCGGCTGGATGTATATTTTTTATCGTGTATGTACCGGCGCTAATAAATTCGCGAACGCGGTTTCGCTATGTGCCGTCGATGTTCGGTATCATATTTCGCGCTTCTTTTAAACTTAAAAGATTTTCTGTCGATCCGCGCTGATTTCTGATGTCGTTATTCGATCGTCCGTACGACAAATATTCAAGGCGTGATCATTGAAATTTTGGGTTCTCAGGGGTGTTTCTGTTCTTCGCTGATAACCCCGTTCTCTTTCGTTTAGATCTAATTGGAATCTCAGGTCGCATAATTCATGCATAACGTCATGCAGTAACATGGTTTCTCGTGGCGGAAGGTTCGGATTTATCCTCGGTGCCGGTCGTTCTTCTGCACGGTCATTTTCTTCATGTAGGGAATTATGAAGTAATATTTCCCCGTCGACTTCGAAATGAATTCGCGATATATTTTCGAACGCTTCGGCGGAAGAGTGTGCCATTTGTTGGACTGGATGTTAGTCGGTTATTGATCCGGTTTCGTCCGTCTAAGTCACGCGTCGTATTACGTTCAGCGCTTATCAAACTAAACTTGCGTGCGTCCGCTGTGGTCCCTCGTTCGGTGACGACGTGTGTTCCGCGTTCGCCTATAACACGTAGTGCGTGTTGCGTCACGTCTCGTATTTCGCGTAGTGCGGCTTTCACTAGGCCTACTGCCTCGTATTTCGGAGAATTTATTGTATTTCCCGAGGGTCGCTGGCCTTCGTTTTGCGTGCTGTCCCCGTTATGGGACATTTATTATTTATTTTAATTATTTGAAACAGTGTGCAGCTCGCATGCTGTATCCCTTACGGAAAAAACACTCTAATTTTGAGAGTTTACACTCAACATTGAGTGTTAATACTCGATTTTGGGAGTTTACTCCCAAATTTAAGTGTATACGCTCAAATCTTGAGTATTTACACTAAAGATTGAGTGTTTATATTCGAACATTGACTGTGTACACCCAATGATTGAGTGTTCATACTAAAGTTTGGATTTAAATACTGAATATTTAAAAGTATACTCTCAACATTTGGATATAACACACAATAAATGAGTGTATACTTCCAACATAAAGTGTGAACACTGAAACATTGGAGATGTACACTCAATATCTATCGTTGAAGGTATACACTTAATATTGAGTGTACACTCTCAAACATTGGATTAGAAAATATTAAGTAAAAACAAAAAGTAAAAAAGGTAAGTTTAACCGAGATTAAAATTAATCTGCATTGGTAGAAATGGACATAAAACTAATATCTAAAATAAACATTCAATTAGAATGTTCAGTTGGCTTTGAATATTAATTTGAGTATTACCTTTCAACTTGGATGTTTGCCATCTAATTGAGTGTTAATTTCAGTGTTATTCTTAAATTTAGGATTAACATTGAAATTAACACTTAATTAGATGGCGAACATTCAAGTTGAGAGTAATAACACTCTAATTAAAAGTAAATTAAAGAGCGAACACTCAAGTTGAGTGTTTATCCTTTGTCCCAAATTATACTCAACTTGAGTATTTTTTTAAGTGTGTAACCGTGAATCTGATTTACTGCGGATAGCCGCGGGAATTCAGGGTTCGGCGGCGGACTCGATTGAATAAGTAGGCGTCGTGTTGGATTAATTCTAGGTTTATTCAGTAAATGTGTCTCCCTAAGCTAATATTTACAAGGTCCCTACTCTAGTAAGTACAAAGTTCCTCTGGTGAGAGGTGGTGCGCTCGCTATAGCTGGCGGTGTGTTCCGCTGTCGTGTTGGAGCGGTTGGTCGCTCGGCGGGCGCTACGTAGCGCGCGGATTCGCTGGTGGCGCGGGTAGCGCGTCGATTCGCTGGCGGCGCTCGGTCGGCGCGGGGCGGCGCTCGGTCGGCGCGGGGTGGCGCTCGGTCGGCGCGGGGCGGCGCGCGGATTCGTCGGGGTGCTCGGTCCTACGCGGCAGGTGCGGATAGCGTGCGTGGGTCGGTGACGTGTGGTGGTCCTGTGGCCCGGTAGCGGCGCGTGCGCGGTGGCGTCCGGCCCTCGGCGCGGCGTCAGCTGTTCGCCGATCAGCTGTTTCCCTCGGTCGCGGCTCCCGGTGGCGAGTGTCTCCGGCTTCCTCTCATTACGAGAGAGTCATGGACCGACGAGATAGCCTACTCAGTGCGCGGGCCG
This sequence comes from Monomorium pharaonis, assembly GCF_013373865.1. Classification (NCBI taxonomy): domain Eukaryota; kingdom Metazoa; phylum Arthropoda; class Insecta; order Hymenoptera; family Formicidae; genus Monomorium; species Monomorium pharaonis. The sequence continues at coordinate 14,291,914 of NC_050472.1, read as the reverse complement.
TTGGTTTGTCGGGATTCGGGTCGTGGGGATGCCGCTCAGTGCGCGGACAGGAGAACGCTCAAGGCGCGTTCGAGACGGGATCGAAGTGTGAGGCAGGCGTTCAGTGCACGCGCTAAGGATACCTGGTTCACTCCACCAGAAGGATGCGGCCGTCTCAATACGTCGGCCGGGACTCGGTGTCTACCGTTCGAGCGCGTCGGCTTTTATACCGTCGAGAGCGGAGGTACGAAGTGGAGGAGCGAGCGAGAGAGAGGGGGTCGCGCGAGGCAGGGGGTAACAGCCCTGTACCAGTGTACATGCGTAACGGCTGATGCGGCTCGTTACAAGTGTTATTTTTAGTGTTTTTTCCGTAAGGGATGTTTCGCGGTCGTCTCCCGAGTGTTATCGGTGGAGTCGGATTACGCACGGCTAAGCGTCTTATCGCGGTCGCGTGACTAAGGCTCCGTATAACAAGCCGTATTATTATTCATTCGTTTTCGGCGCGCAATTTGGTAGGTGGGCAATTCTTCGCGGATAGAATTCGCGTTTTTAATGTTTTTCAACGTGATTTTTTTTTGCTTTTTTGGAGTCACTACGTTTCCGTTTAGTGTTGTTGTCCCATGCTTAGAGCATTACAATAATCACACAACAAATATTTTTTATAATCTGACTTACATTAGCAGAACGGCGCGCATGACGGTTGTCGTAGGTCAGCTCGCTGGATGATCTAGCGCGTACGACGTTGTAGTAGTGCGTGCGGCTTCCCTCGTAGATTGCAGTCTTCTAGTCGTCGCCCCCTGTTGTGTTCTACCTCTCGTTGGTCGGCCGTTTCTTCCCCAGGCAGAGAAGCTCGTTCTTCACGGGCACTTAACACAGTGTAGTGACGCGTTGGTACAGATTTTTTCACTCACGCACTAATATCACAATGGTGTTGTCTCAGCTCGTCTTACAGGTGGCTGGTCTTCTTCTCGCAGGATCGTGCTTCCTTCGAGTTTTGGTTTCTTTTCAGCTTTTTGATCAGCTTCTTCTATCCCTTGTTTCTTACAGCTTCTTCAATCGTCCGCTTTTTCTAGCTCTTGTTCCTAACGGCTTCTTGAATCCCACCGCTACCACCAATTTTGTTGTGAGCGTTTGCTCGGAATGGGATTTCTTCCCAGAATAGTTTTGGGATTCGTCCTGCCTTAGAGGTTAGGACCCGAAGGGTGAAGGTTCGATTCGTTTGAATGAAGAAACACTTTTTACTTGGTTAATTCGTAGTCTTTATTCCTTCGCTTGGTGCTTACAGTCAACTGTTGCGCGAGGCGGTATCAAGTGTCACTCGCGATAAGACTCGTAGTAAACTGACGTAGCTCGCACGTTGTTGAATTACTCTCCGCCCGGTCTCTGCGCGTGCTGACTTATATAGTCGGATGATTTGCTAGCTTAGCGCGATTTTTCGAGGCCAGTGACCGGGTGCGTTGGGCAACTTCTGCGAGGTTGGTACGTTTCGACATTGGTACACGGTAGCTTCGCTTGTGCCGCGTAAGGTTTTTATTTATGTCGATGCAGAACTGCATTCGGACTGTTCCGCATCAAATTTTGTGAGATCACGGAAGTTAGCAGGAACTTCCGTGAGCACGGCGGATTCCAAAGACGTTGCAAACGATGACCTCTTTCGTAATATCTTTCGTCACTGAGCTACGTTGTAGTTCGGGCTACAATAGAAAATAACGATAACTCCGACAATATAATACATACAAATAAAAAATTGTGATTTAATTTAATGACAAAGTTAACTATTAATATGTTTTTAACAAAGAGAAACCTGTTTAATTTTAGAGTTTAAGTTAACAAGAAGTTTAAGTTATTTTATTTCTTTATAATTTGAGACCTCATCCTTGAAATATAGTGCAATATAACGTAAATAAGTTAAAATATTATTTTTTATTTTAATTTAGTAATTATATTGGAAGAATACGAAGAATTTAATTTCTGTTTTTTATAATAAAAATGAATTTTATTATATTTGAATATACTTAAAACTGAATTTAATAAAATAGTTTAAAAATAAATGTTAAATTCTACTTGTTATGTATCTATGTATTACTTCTCTGTATCTTTTTTGTCTTCTTCTCCCCCCGAAATACAAATTTTGCTTTTTACTGGCTCGTACTGTAAGATGAATATTTTTATTCTTACAGAAGATGCAATATATTATATAAATATAAGTAATACATAATAACAAAATTAATTTTTAATGTTCAAATTTTCTGGAAAATACTTATCTTTTACGCACTTTTCTTAAACTGACTCACTATTTTCTCACTTTAAAAAAAAATAAAACTCACTTTTCTCATTATTTTTTACAACTACATTGCTTCCATGCCTGTATTATATATTTTTACATGAAAAATTTTTTATCGGGTATAATTTTTAATGTCGTACGACGTTATTAATTAGTCAGGAATATGACATCGGAAATACGTTGTAGGATGGATCTGACCTAATTCATAGGTCAAAAAATGACGTTACTATTATGTCTTAATTTGGTAACATGACGTTCACGACCTCAAATGACGAATTATTGACGTCCAGTGGACGTTACCTTCAGGGTTCTAAATAATGCATTGCTTTCTGTAATACATTATGGTTTTATTAAAGAATATTTTTTCAATAACCACTACGAAGGTTCTTAATTACGCATTACTTTCGAAATAATCAAGGCATTTCTTTTCATAACGCATTACTTTTGAAATAATGCGATTTCTGTTTATTACGCATTACTTTTGAAATAATTTATTAAGTATTGAATTTTACGTGTTTATTTTATTACGATGTGCATTCAGACGTGATTTAATAGTTGGTAAGTTGTTTTGTCGCGATGTGTTTGTGTAATTGTAAAGACGCCGTAATTCGTTGCCATGCGCGCATGAATCCTTGCGTGTGCATGCTTGATTTTCCCTCACCATTGCCTTTTTGTTCGCGCGTGTTGCCTGCATCTCTTGTGTGTAATCGGCCCAATCTTTTCTGTACTCACGGCTCATTTATTTTATTTTGTTGACTCCCAATAAAGGTGTTAATAATTACTACACGTAATTAACAATCTTTGTGTTATTTCTTCGCAGTATTCTCTTAGAGTCACTTCCAAGAAAGATAATTGTAATATAATTAATGCAATTTTTGTTTATTACGCATTACTTTTGAAATAATTAATGCGATTTTTGTTCATTACACATTACTTTCGAAATAATTAATGCAATTTTTTTTATTACGCATTACTTTTGAAATAATTAATGCGATTTTTTTCATTACGCATTACTTTTGAAATAATTAATGCAATTTTTTCCATTACGCATTACTTTTGAAATAATTAATTCGGCATTAAAATATTTTGCAGACCGAGTTCAATTAGATCGAATAATATTTATTAACAATGATACTAACCGTGAAAAACAACATTTCGAGTATTTTTCATACATTTATTCAACATGAAATAATGAGCATGCACTTGATTTAAACCGAATTAAAAATAAAATGTAACATAAAATTTAAATTATGTGATCATGAACCAGAGTTCTAAATAATGCATTACTTTTTGTAATGCATTTCATTGCGGTTTTATTACAGAATATTTTTTCAATAACCAATACAAAGATTCTCAATTACGCATTATGCATTATTTTGAAATAATTAATGCGCTTTTTTCATTACGCATTACTTTTGAAATAATTAATGTGATTTTTTTCATTACGCATTACTTTTAAAATAATTAATGCGATTTTTTTCATTACGCATTACTGTTGAAATGATCAATGCAATCTTTTTTTATTACGCATCCCAGAGAACATTATGACGTCTTAAAGACGTCTAAAAGACGTCTTATATTTCTATAAGACGTCTTATAAAACTATCAGAAAGACGTCTTTTAGACGTCTTTAAGACGTCTTATGACCCGATTTAAGACGTTTTTAAGACGTCTCAAAGACGTCTAATTTTTTTTATTTATGACGTTTTTGAGACGTCTTATATAAAAATTATTTTAGACATCCCTGGCGAAAAAATTTCTACAAAATTCTAAAAAACTACAAAAATTTACAAAAGTGTTCCAATTCTGGCATTTTTTTGTAGTTTTTACAGAAAAATGCTAAATTTGAAACACACTTTTGTAAATTTTTGTAGTTTTTTAGAATTTTGTAGAAAATTTTTCCGCCAAGGATTCCAAAAGCTAGGTTTATTATTTTTTATTTTTTATTATTTTAAACAAAATACTTTATATTTATATTTCCTTATTTTTATTTTATTATTAAGATAAGTTTTTTTTATAAATACAAAATTTTATATTATATATTTCAATTTTATTTCATGTTTTTGTGATTGGAAATTACAGAATTTTACAGAGATACTGGATTCAGTCACATATTTTACAGCAACTTAAGCGCAACACTATTATCGTCCGGTTTATTAATTGTCAAAAACTGTTGTCAGAAAGGTTAATTATTTCCAATAACAGCCTACACACGCGATACGTACGAGAGTTAAAAAGTTGTGTTGTATTAACGTATCCACACTCGGCTGCGTTACACAGCAAACTAGGACAAAACGTCCCAACACACACGCGATACGTGCAAGAGTTCAAAAATTGATACGGGATAAGCACGTCGATCGACTTGATCGCATCACACGGCAGATTTGGTTATGTGCGTCATTCGACGTCTTAAAAACGTCTTTCTCAGACGTCGTAAAGACGTCTAAATGGCGTCTCAAAGAATGTCTTAAAAAAGACGTATTTTAGACGTCTTAAGAGAGACGTCTAAAATAAGATGATTTTAAGACGTCATAAAGACGTCTTTTGGTAAAGTCTCAAAGACGTCTCTTTTAAGACGTCTTAAAGATGTCTTTTAGACATGCGTGTTGTCTGGGATTACTTTTTAAATAATGAGTGCGATTTTTTTCATTTCGCATTACTGTTTTAATAATTAATGAGTAAAGAAATAATTACTTATTAAAAAATTAGTAAGTAATGCATTATTTTTTAATTTGCATTTTCATTACCCTGATCACCTTGCTATGTGGGTCGGTGGTCACCGAACATATTTTGTTCGAAGATCATATGTTTGATTGGGATAAAGTGGACATTTTAGGAACAAAACATAATTACCAAAAAAGAATGATATCTGAAATGATCCACATAAAAAAACAAAAGAATGGAATCAATCTTAACAGGAACACTGAATTATTGGACGAGTCTTATTTTGCCATTTTAAAAGAACTAACGAATAATTTTCGAGTACAATAACACAACTTAGCATATAGGACGTTATGAATTTTTCCAATCATTCCGCAAACTGACATCAATGTAAGTCTAACCACATTTATTCACTGTCGGATATTCGAATTGACCACCTCGCCATACTTGGATATATTTTTTAACGGCTTGTGAGTAAATAAATTTACACTTTTTTAGCATCTTTAATGATGGACAATAATCATTATTTGCTCTCCTGCCTAATGGATTTGAGGAATCTATTCCCAAATCGTGGGGTCAGTACCGTCTTATTATAACGCACTGCTTGTTATTTCACGTTAGATTTTCTGACATTTTATTTCAACTTCGTACTTCCTACCAAATGAGCAAAGAATTCAGTAGTGATATTTTAATACGATCACGTTCGCTTGACCATTAACGTAAGTTTCACCACTCTTATATACGTTTAAGTGACCTTCCCATTTTTGTGAATGATATTGATTTGCGATTGAAGTTATGACGTTCATCTTTTTAGTATCATTAGTGATTCGGCAACAATGCAGGCATTTTAATCTTAATCGCCTCGGAATGTCACGTTCTGATTTTATGTTCGTTTTGGGTCAATACATTTAAGTAATTTATCCGGGGATGGACAAGTTTGTGAGAAATATTAATCTTCACCGAAAAGATAGCGAATTTTATAAGTTTGATATCTAGAATTTTTTTTCTTTATATTTTTAAAATGAGGAAAGTTAATTTTAAAATCAATCCTGATAAGTTTATATTTGTTTAGTTCTTTAGGCTTTTGGGAAGGTTGAATCAAGAGTTTATCTAATTCGTAAATAAATTTCAGAGGATCGCGATTAAAGATTATCGCTTGATTAATTTGATATCTTAGTTTTTTAATTCTTACACGCCTACCACCCTTTTTGGGCATTTAATATTAGAGTTAGGTTTAAATTAATTACATTCAGTTGCCACACCTGAGGAAGAGTCAGGATTCAGGTCTGTTGCCACACAAATGTCAGCGACAGGGCCTAAAAGATCTGCCTCGATGCTCTCGGCAGCGACAGAGTTTGAATTGAATCTGTTGCCACTCAAAGGCAGCGACACAGTTTTGTTTTAATCTGTTGCCACTCAAAGGCAGCGACAGAGGTTGAAAGGAAAACTAAATGATCTTGAGAAGTATTTAACTTAATTACCTTTAATTCCAAAATCCACTTCGAAACAACAAACTGAGCCTGAATTCTAGGATTGGTCCGCTAAGGACTACGATTTAAGATCGCTCAAGTTAAAGATCACGACAATCCCAGACTAACTGAATAACTGTCGGACTAACCCGAGAGGTATCGCAATTGACAATAGACTAATACAAGGCTGATTTACAGACTTACAGACTTACTAAAGACTGACGCTGAGCATTTGGCTCATTTATTTATACTTAATTTCCCTCTACTTAAGCCGCATTTTTTCCCCTACGCAAACTTATTTTCTTGTGGAGGAGGAAGGTTTAGTCTCAGGGTGTAACCCTATGCTCAATCGATTTTGATTCCGATATCGACCTGCACTTGATAATACCAGCAACCGAATAAGAAATCAATACAGCAACCGAATAAGAAATCAATGCTCATGTATTCTATTATTTAAATTCAGTTTTTAAAGTAATTATTACAATTTTAGTTTAAATGTTCCCGCGTACGTTACACCTTGGGTGCGTTCCGTTTCTTGCATGAAATGCATGAGTAGCAGGGCAGGGCATGGAGTGTAGAACCCGTTCCGTTTCTTGAATGCACTACATGCGTTTCTGGTAACGGAACAGATTTCATGCAGCTCATTTTGTTTAGATACTTCAAACATGGAGAATCAAGATTTAAGATTGAGCGAATCGGAATTAATTTCTACAATTGCTACAACATTTTCTTTTACGATAAAAGAAGAAGACTCATGCATGTCAAGAAGTAGTAGTAGTGATGAAAGTGATGAACTTTCGAGTGATGAAGAGGAAGATACGGAAATTTTATACGCTATTCTAATGGTGCAAAACACAAGAGGAGTGACTATTCCAACTGAAAAATTATCAGATTATATAGAACGAGTTGTGCCAGGTTATTTACCACAACAATTCAAGGAACACTTTAGGTAAGTTGTATAATGCAATATTATTATTACACAAAAAGATAGTCTTTTTTGTTGATTCAGAGTTCTTCTTTGTCATTAAAATGTTCATTTTTATTACTAGTGTTACTTGAAAAACATGAGTTTTTTTAATCATAAAAAAGAATGTAACAGCAATTATAGAACTTAATTTCGATTTAGTTAATCTTAAATTGTCATGTTTATTATTTGTAGGATGTTTCCTGAAACATACAACATGATATTGCATTTAATCGGACCAGCTTTATCTCAAACGACAATTGGAAGAAAACAAATAGACCCAGGAAAACAACTGTTAATAACATTATGGTTTTTAGCTACACCAGACTCTTATAGGTATTTTTTTATTCTTATAATAATATATAATATTTCTTGTTATTTTTTGATTGTGTCAAATCATATTTATTTTATCTTGACAGATCAATTCATGTTCAATTCGGAGTTGGCAAGGCAACTGCATTCAGAGCAGTAAGACGGATAACGTATGCTTTACATTGTCTCGCACCAAGGTTTATTCAATGGCCAAAAGGTGAAACAGTAAGATGCACAATTAACGAATTTTCAAAAATAAAAAATTTTCCAAATGTAATTGGAGCTCTTGATGGTTCGCACATTAAAATCAGAGCTCCAAAGGAAGATGCTGCTTCATATATATGCAGGAAACAATTTCATGCAATTCATTTGCAAGCTGTGTGTAATGCAAAATGTGTGTTTACTCATTGTTACGCAGGACATGTCGGCTCGGTACATGATGCAAGAGTTTTTAGAAATTCTACCCTTGCTCATTACATTGAGGTTCCAAATGAATATTTTCCGTTTGACACTCATATTGTAGCAGATGCTGCATATCCAATTCATCCGCATGTGATGGTTCCATTTAGAGATAATGGTCATCTCACAATATTTCAAACAAATTACAATACTCGTTTGTCTTCAACTAGGATGGCCATAGAGCGAGCTTTCGGATTACTAAAAGTGCGGTTCCGTATTCTACTAGATTGTTTACCTTTGACTGATGTAAAAAAGATACCGCAAGTTATATTAGCTTGTTGTGTTTTACATAATATCTGTATGCTAAGAAATGACGAGTTTCCAGTTGTGATATATCCAGAAGAAAACGCTGTACCTGATGTAATAAGAGCAGAGGCAGAATTAGGCAACATTAAAAGAAACCGAATTATGTATGATTTAAGAATGTAGCCCGGATTCATAAACATTTTATGCACATTGTAAATGAAATTCAATAAATTTATATCATGAATATATAACACGTGTAATTATAATATAACCTAGATTAGATAAGATAGATAATAGAATAGAAAATAGAATATAAGAATAATAAAATATATGTATATAATAAAACCAATTCATACATAATAATAAAATAGATAATAAAATATAGAACAAGTACAAAGTATAGTGTGTATAGTATATAGTACAATAAGTACATAAGCAAAATTGCATTTTATATCGTAAATACAATTACATTTATAATAATTGAGGAATGTGAAGTAAGATGGTTACATGGATAATTATGAGCATTTTATTCATGTAAAAATGATAGTTTTTTCATAATACAAGTTATGAATAAAATAAAATTACATAAAATGACAAAATCACATCACAAAACATATGAAAATAATATAAATGTTTTATATTTTTTTTAACTTTATAATATCGATTAAGCGGATATCATTGAAAACAGTTTTCGTATTTAAATAAACTAACTTAAAGTTGCAACTTTTACGATACATTTCAAAAATCTAAAACTTAAAGTTTAGAATTCACTTACTTATAAATATTATAACATACATAATTAATATTAGCAAACACAATACAAAATAAAACTTGAGATCAGATAACTTGAATTAAAATTAGCGATTTGGTTTTTTATGCTTATAAAAAAATAAACTTGTTTAAACTTACAACTGTTTCAATCTATTAATACATCTTTGGCATAAAAATAAGAATATTATTTAATATAAATAAACTTAATGAATAATAGCACAAGTAAAACTTGAGATAGCACTTTCATTGTTACAAAATGGTTTTTCTATATTTAAAAAAAAAACAATTTTAATTATATATTTATAACAATTTTAATTATATTATTAAATATATAATCATATATAACTTATTTGGATTCGTTCTGTTTCTCTACAAGTTTACCTAAAAGGCAAACCAGAGATTTTTGAATTTCTGTTGTTTCTTTATGCATTTCCTTTTTTTCTTGCCTATAAATTTTCCATCTTTGCTCTTTTTGTTCATCCCTTTCTAATCGTTCTTTTCTTCTTTCTTCTTTTATTTCGTTTCTGTTACTTTTTAAATCCGATATAAAAGATTCCAAGACGACTTCTACTTTCCTTTTCTTAGTTTTTGGTTCAAACGACAAGTTATCTTGCAATTCAGAACTATCCATGGGGGATAAAGAATGAGATGTTGAAGATGTCGACGAAGATGATGATGCACTAGGTGCAATTGGCCCATCACTGCTGGCTGTAGCTGGGGGATTTACCCAACCTTTATTATTAAATAAAGAATCCATTACAGAATAATATGCCCAAGAACTATTATGGTTGCCACTCTTAGCATTGGAATCCTTAATTTTTTTATACGATCTTTTTAAACTCGACATTTTATTTTGTACTTGTACAGCAGAAACATTGTAGTTAGAGTTTTGTAATTCTGAAGCAATCTCTGCCCATATTTTATTATGGCGTTTTAACCCAACAGTGAATTCCTGTTGTCTTTCACGATATAATTCGAAAAAGAGCATAACAGCTTTATCTGGCCAATTAAATGACTCTGTTTCGCCATCATCATCTTTGTCGTCTTTGTTTACGTGACTTTTTAATGATATCGTAGTTTGTACATTCTTCAAATTTTTATTATTAGTATTTATAATTTGTTGGACCGCAGTAGTACTTCTTCTTTCATTTTCTTCATTAATTAATCGTTCAAGTACCTTGTTATCTAAAAAATCAATAAAAAAACAACTATTAAATGTCTTAAAGAAACAAAAACATTTAAATGTATTATAGTAAATGTATCATAGTAAGAATCATAACGATCTTAAAAGCAATTTTCTCTTTTTTTTTAATAGATTAAGAAAACTGGATTTTATTCCTATAAAAAATTTGAAAAGTTATTAGAAGTAGAGAAAAAATATAGATTAAAAAAAGAATTTTCCTTGTCTCTAGAAATTTTATTATAATATTAAAAAAACTTTTATTAAGACATATGTACGTATTCATATTCAGACCTTATATTTTAGCTAGACCTCTTTAAGTTTACCTTTAGATGTTCTACGAATCTTTTCATTGGCTACAAAGTATCTAAAGATGAATTTAAGTAAGACCTTAACTATAAAGCCTGTCTATGAATAGTTGCATTTTTTCTAAATATGTTAAAAAAAAGAACCATTTAATTTTGTTTAATAACAGTACATTATAAGATTGATAAAGATAAAATGCATTTCATTTATAAAAGAAAAACATTAATAATCAATTTACCTCCTTTAATTATTTGCTCATATTCTTCAGTTGAAACAGTTAGTGAATATAATTCTTCATTTTCACCGACAAGAACTGAAATGTCCATTGTATTTACCCTTGAAGTCATCACAGAGAAGTAATTTATCACAATCTACACAATGCATATGAATGTTTTGATTAAATTTAATTTGAGAAAAAATAAAATGTAACCTTAAATTGTAAACCTAGCCCCAAACTTAACTCATTAAATTTTGATAATATACAAATAGAATTTTTACACTTCACGCTTGATAAAAGAATTGTAAAATTTGGATCCTTTCTATCATATATTTGGGAAAAAGTATCAATTATTTACATTTTCGTCTTACCGTTATCTATTTCTTTCGAAGCGGTCTCTATTTTTTGAAATACGTGCTTCAAAAAGCAGTACTGCATGAATTGCATGAACTGCCTCACCTCGCGAGTTGAGGCACTCCATGCAGTCTCATGCACCGGAAGAGGCGGAGCATACGGCTGGGCTATGCACGCATAGAGTGTGCATGAAGAGAAACGGAACGAATTTCCATGCACCTGTGCGCATCATGCAAGAAACGGAACGCACCCCTTCCCTCTTAAGTCATACGTAGTACTTTATTACTACGTATGAGCTTGATCTTTAAAACATGATATTCATAATAATAATAATAATAATAATAATAATAACAGCAGCAGCAGCAGCAGCAGCAGCAGCAGCAGCAGCAGCAGCAGCAGCAGCAGCAGCAGCAGCAGCAGCAGCAGCAGCAGCAGCAGCAGCAGCAGCAGCAGCAGCAGCAGCAGCAGCAGCAGCAGCAGCAGCAGCAGCAGCAGCAGCAGCAGCAGCAGCAGCAGCAGCAGCAGCAGCAGCAGCAGCAGCAGCAGCAGCAGCAGCAGCAGCAGCAGCAGCAGCAGCAGCAGCAGCAGCAGCAGCAGCAGCAGCAGCAGCAGCAGCAGCAGCAGCAGCAGCAGCAGCAGCAGCAGCAGCAGCAGCAGCAGCAGCAGCAGCAGCAGCAGCAAGCAGCAGCAGCAGCAGCAGCAGCAGCAGCAGCAGCAGCAGCAGCAGCAGCAGCAGCAGCAGCAGCAGCAGCAGCAGCAGCAGCAGCAGCAGCAGCAGCAGCAGCAGCAGCAGCAGCAGCAGCAGCAGCAGCAGCAGCAGCAGCAGCAGCAGCAGCAGCAGCAGCAGCAGCAGCAGCAGCAGCAGCAGCAGCAGCAGCAGCAGCAGCAGCAGCAGCAGCAGCAGCAGCAGCAGCAGCAGCAGCAGCAGCAGCAGCAGCAGCAGCAGCAGCAGCAGCAGCAGCAGCAGCAGCAGCAGCAGCAGCAGCAGCAGCAGCAGCAGCAGCAGCAGCAGCAGCAGCAGCAGCAGCAGCAGCAGCAGCAGCAGCAGCAGCAGCAGCAGCAGCAGCAGCAGCAGCAGCAGCAGCAGCAGCAGCAGCAGCAGCAGCAGCAGCAGCAGCAGCAGCAGCAGCAGCAGCAGCAGCAGCAGCAGCAGCAGCAGCAGCAGCAGCAGCAGCAGCAGCAGCAGCAGCAGCAGCAGCAGCAGCAGCAGCAGCAGCAGCAGCAGCAGCAGCAGCAGCAGCAGCAGCAGCAGCAGCAGCAGCAGCAGCAGCAGCAGCAGCAGCAGCAGCAGCAGCAGCAGCAGCAGCAGCAGCAGCAGCAGCAGCAGCAGCAGCAGCAGCAGCAGCAGCAGCAGCAGCAGCAGCAGCAGCAGCAGCAGCAGCAGCAGCAGCAGCAGCAGCAGCAGCAGCAGCAGCAGCAGCAGCAGCAGCAGCAGCAGCAGCAGCAGCAGCAGCAGCAGCAGCAGCAGCAGCAGCAGCAGCAGCAGCAGCAGCAGCAGCAGCAGCAGCAGCAGCAGCAGCAGCAGCAGCAGCAGCAGCAGCAGCAGCAGCAGCAGCAGCAGCAGCAGCAGCAGCAGCAGCAGCAGCAGCAGCAGCAGCAGCAGCAGCAGCAGCAGCAGCAGCAGCAGCAGCAGCAGCAGCAGCAGCAGCAGCAGCAGCAGCAGCAGCAGCAGCAGCAGCAGCAGCAGCAGCAGCAGCAGCAGCAGCAGCAGCAGCAGCAGCAGCAGCAGCAGCAGCAGCAGCAGCAGCAGCAGCAGCAGCAGCAGCAGCAGCAGCAGCAGCAGCAGCAGCAGCAGCAGCAGCAGCAGCAGCAGCAGCAGCAGCAGCAGCAGCAGCAGCAGCAGCAGCAGCAGCAGCAGCAGCAGCAGCAGCAGCAGCAGCAGCAGCAGCAGCAGCAGCAGCAGCAGCAGCAGCAGCAGCAGCAGCAGCAGCAGCAGCAGCAGCAGCAGCAGCAGCAGCAGCAGCAGCAGCAGCAGCAGCAGCAGCAGCAGCAGCAGCAGCAGCAGCAGCAGCAGCAGCAGCAGCAGCAGCAGCAGCAGCAGCAGCAGCAGCAGCAGCAGCAGCAGCAGCAGCAGCAGCAGCAGCAGCAGCAGCAGCAGCAGCAGCAGCAGCAGCAGCAGCAGCAGCAGCAGCAGCAGCAGCAGCAGCAGCAGCAGCAGCAGCAGCAGCAGCAGCAGCAGCAGCAGCAGCAGCAGCAGCAGCAGCAGCAGCAGCAGCAGCAGCAGCAGCAGCAGCAGCAGCAGCAGCAGCAGCAGCAGCAGCAGCAGCAGCAGCAGCAGCAGCAGCAGCAGCAGCAGCAGCAGCAGCAGCAGCAGCAGCAGCAGCAGCAGCAGCAGCAGCAGCAGCAGCAGCAGCAGCAGCAGCAGCAGCAGCAGCAGCAGCAGCAGCAGCAGCAGCAGCAGCAGCAGCAGCAGCAGCAGCAGCAGCAGCAGCAGCAGCAGCAGCAGCAGCAGCAGCAGCAGCAGCAGCAGCAGCAGCAGCAGCAGCAGCAGCAGCAGCAGCAGCAGCAGCAGCAGCAGCAGCAGCAGCAGCAGCAGCAGCAGCAGCAGCAGCAGCAGCAGCAGCAGCAGCAGCAGCAGCAGCAGCAGCAGCAGCAGCAGCAGCAGCAGCAGCAGCAGCAGCAGCAGCAGCAGCAGCAGCAGCAGCAGCAGCAGCAGCAGCAGCAGCAGCAGCAGCAGCAGCAGCAGCAGCAGCAGCAGCAGCAGCAGCAGCAGCAGCAGCAGCAGCAGCAGCAGCAGCAGCAGCAGCAGCAGCAGCAGCAGCAGCAGCAGCAGCAGCAGCAGCAGCAGCAGCAGCAGCAGCAGCAGCAGCAGCAGCAGCAGCAGCAGCAGCAGCAGCAGCAGCAGCAGCAGCAGCAGCAGCAGCAGCAGCAGCAGCAGCAGCAGCAGCAGCAGCAGCAGCAGCAGCAGCAGCAGCAGCAGCAGCAGCAGCAGCAGCAGCAGCAGCAGCAGCAGCAGCAGCAGCAGCAGCAGCAGCAGCAGCAGCAGCAGCAGCAGCAGCAGCAGCAGCAGCAGCAGCAGCAGCAGCAGCAGCAGCAGCAGCAGCAGCAGCAGCAGCAGCAGCAGCAGCAGCAGCAGCAGCAGCAGCAGCAGCAGCAGCAGCAGCAGCAGCAGCAGCAGCAGCAGCAGCAGCAGCAGCAGCAGCAGCAGCAGCAGCAGCAGCAGCAGCAGCAGCAGCAGCAGCAGCAGCAGCAGCAGCAGCAGCAGCAGCAGCAGCAGCAGCAGCAGCAGCAGCAGCAGCAGCAGCAGCAGCAGCAGCAGCAGCAGCAGCAGCAGCAGCAGCAGCAGCAGCAGCAGCAGCAGCAGCAGCAGCAGCAGCAGCAGCAGCAGCAGCAGCAGCAGCAGCAGCAGCAGCAGCAGCAGCAGCAGCAGAAGCAGCAGCAGCAACAACAACAACAACAACAATAACAACAACAATAACAATAATAATAATAATATTGGTCGGAAGATTTATATGTATCGCTTGTTTGTTAGTGAATTCCGATATATCGCATGGTGTCTCGTTGCTAGGAAACATTTATTATTTAAAGTTGATTGCAAAACGACTACATGTTATCTTTTTCTTTAATTTATTTATTAATTTTTATTTATTTAATGTTGATTCGAATTATTTTAATTATTAGAGCAAGATTAATGAATTAATTATCCAGTTAGATGTTTTGTATACGTTCGCTTAATCTCTTTTTGTATGGAGAGACGGACACTGAGAGAGAGTGAGAAGGAGAAAGAGAGAGACACACTTCCTAGCTATTACATCATGCGACATGGAGGGACGATTGGACTCTTCGCGTAGGAGGAAGGTATTCTCCCAAGGTGCAATCTAACACCTTGTCCGGTATGCTACTTCTTATCTTTGCCCGCTTAATACATCAGGCTTATTTTTCAAATGGTTAATGTATTAATGTACCTTCCCCCTTTTAATCATACGTGGTATTTAAATTACCACGTATGAGTGTTTTATATTTATATTGAGATTAATAATAGTTACATTTGATATAAGTTTAATTGTTTATACATTTATATTCAAGATTATTATAATGGTATAAAAATTGGTTATTAATATATAAATGTTGATAATGAATAATTAATAATATATTTGGATAATAATTGCTTAAAAGTAATGGTTAGTAATAATAATAGTACTTGTTTTGATAATAATAGTTAATAACATAATATAATATACAAATATGTTTGAATTATTCAAATTTTTCATAACTTAAAATATCTACAGATACTGCGTCATTTATTTCCTTCTCATTTTCTAAAAATACTTCTAGACATCTTCTGTAATCGTGGGCAGGTTTTACGTCCATAATTTGCCTTGGGCATCGAAAACACTCCGAAATTGTCTCAAAGCTCTCATCCTCCGAAAGCTTTGACTTGTACCCATGAGAGCGTTGGTTTCGAAAATGCATCCGTAATCTGCTCGGTCTGTAACACCTCAGGCACACGTGTCTCCATGGATATTCTTCTTCGACGAAGCACCTTTCCTTTGGTGTTATGCAGGTGCTTTGTAGGAAATGGTGGTACCTGACCGGGTGGTCAATCGGCTTAACTCCGTCAATTTCTTTAATATCTACCACGATTTCCGCAGGAACGGGTGGAGCCATCCTTGAAATTTAAAATTCACGACAACTTTCGTTGTTTAAAATTATTATTTAAATTTGAATTTACCTTTTGAAATTAAAGTCCTTTTAATTTAAATTTTCTAAAAAATGTCTTATTGTGCGGTTTTTTTTACTTAGATTCACTGAGACGTAGCGTATTGTGCGGTTGAATTTGCACTGAATTATTTCACGACTGTTTCTTTCTGATTCTCTTATCTATTGACACCTTATTTCTACCTGTATAATTCGCGTGTCTTCTTTCGTTACAGGTGGAGGCCTGAATTCCATTTATTAATTCAATAAGTACAATAAGCGGTTATTTAAAAATGTAATGAATAATCTATTTAAAAAATTTTATTTGAAAATTTATCAATTAGAAAATGTTATTAAAAAGGGTTTTCCACTTATTGTTCTTTTACAAAATTTAAATAATTATAACGATGGATATAATTTTGGTACTTCATTGTGATTATTTTTTCTTTTTCATTTTCAATATGATAACTTGCAACTTGTTTATGTTGAATGTTGTAAGTGTTTATTTTTGCGTTTTCCTTTTCAAGTTTAGGTGTTTGATCTTCTTTAAATTCTACAGAGTTCTGATTTTTTTCTTTAGGTTCTTCATTCTTGTTTTCTCCTGATTTTTCTTCATTTCCTATTTTGGCTAGATGTAATAATAAATTTGTCACTGCTGAGTCCCATAATGCTCCGATAAGATGAATTGACTATCCATAGATTGTATGTAATGCATATCCATGAATGACAGTGTCTATGATAAGTTTAACTGTTCTGATAAAGAAGTATATACCAATTACTCCTGCGCTTGCGTTTCCGACTGACAAAAATGTTCCCCAGATTTTCTTCCATGTACTTTCTGTTATTTTTTCTAAAGAATTTTTATCCAAAAGGTGCGACAGTGATATTCCTTGAGATAACGTTGGCTCTCCTTTTACGCCGCGTGCCATTGTATTTAATATACTGTTCTTTTCTGCCGAAAACATAATGTGATCTCTCAAATTTTCAAATTTATTATTAGTATAAATGCCGCTCACTGCTAGAGCTCCTGGATCGTTATATTGCCATGTTGGTTTTGACATTGGTTTTAAAGTTTGTGGTGTCTTGCTGAATTCTATTGCTGGAGTTATTTGATACCATTAGATAATATGTCGCTGGGATTACTCTATTACAAGTAATCTGAGTTCCAGTTTTGAAGAGATATGAGTTTTTGGGGCCCAGAAATATGTTTCATTTCCTTTTAGTACTGGTAATTGTTGATAGCACTCTTTTGTTTCTCGAATTTTTACTTACACTGGCGTACACTTAATTATGTGCACTACCTCTCCTGAGATTACTGCCATATATCCTGGTCCTTTCATAATTTGATATGCAAAATTATCCGGTGATTGTATTGCCAAGCTTAATGCATTTTTCATTATTTGTCCTTCCAAATTACAACTTTGTTTTAAAATATCTGTGTATAATTGGTTTATTTGTGTACGAATGTGTCTTTTAACATAAACAAATTTTGAATTTACATATGCAAAAATGTCTAAATTTTCTACTGAAATTTGGCGTTTATTTGTTACAATTTCTCCATTTTTAATTTCAAAGATTAAGAGTTTTGGGTATTCCGTTTTAACAAATGTATATCCACAAAGAAGTTCTTCGCCTGTTTGTTTTAATGCAAATATTATTTCTTGCGTTGACAAGGAATAAATTATTTCTAATTTTTCATCTACTTGACTGACCATTTTATTTGCTTTTCCTTCAAATAAAACGTCATAATGATTAAATTTACAATGATCATTTTTTATGGTTTCCCAAAATGTATATCTACCTTCAATATTTATGCAATTTCCATCCGAATATTGACAAATTGTTCCCGACTTTAAATGAATTTTATTTGCTTCAATATTTACTGATGCCTGATAGGAATTTAAAGTAATTGTTATTATTCCTTGTACGACTACATTTTGCCAAGTTCCATAAGGATCTGAATATTGTGTTCCATAACATAGTCCGTTTGAATTTACGGATCCCGCGAAAGTTATTGGTCGCGAAGCTGTTTGATTTACTCTTAATCCATTAATAATATGGTTTACGTTTATTACAAGTGTTCCTGTGTTATGCATTCCTTTACATTGATCTAAAGTAGTTTCTAAAATATATTTTGCCTGCGCATTTGATACAGTTGAAATATGTGAGTTCATTCCGCAATAATAAATTGTTCTTGAAATTACAATTTTACATTGTATTATGTTTGTTGTTTCGAATTTTGACAATTGTAACAATTGAATTTTCGTTTCTTGTACATGAGGTTTGATTACAGGAATTTCACAATCTTCTATGTCCAATAATGAGATTGTTGTCACATTGAGGTTGGTTGTTGCGCAGTCATATCCAATAATTCCTTGGGCTCCTTGAATGTTGCAAATCCAAATGATTGTTAACCAAATTATTATCTTCATGTTCAAGCCTATAAGATTAAGGATTTATTTAATTTTTCGCAATTTATTTGGATGAACAATTTTAAATTTACCCTTATTTTGAATTTTAATATTTCCGTTAGGTAAAATATCTATTACAAAATGTGGTCCTGAATATTGATCTCCTAATTTTCCCTTTTTAGGTTCACTTAATAGAAAAACCTCGTCATTTATTTGAAAGGTTTGAGGATTAATTTTCCTATCATAATAATGTTTTGTTTTTATTTTTGATTCAATTAAACATTTCCTTGCTAATTCTTGCAAATCATGTATATTTGTTATTAATTGAGATAAATAATCATCATATGTTTGTTCTTTTCTTATATCTTCTATTATTTCACTGGATGGTTGTCTGGCTATTTTGCCAAATACCAACTCATAAGGAGTATATCCAGTCGATTCATGAGTACTTGTATTATATGAAAATGTTGCATATTCTAGTAGTTCATCCCATTCTGTAAATTTATTTACGTATTGCTTTAAATATTCTATTAATATTAAATGTGACCTTTCTAAAGCTCCATTAGCTTGTGGATAAAAGGCCGTTGTTTTAAGTTGTTTTATTTTGAATTGTTTTGCAAATCTTTTCATTAAATTACTCGTAAAATTTCTTCCTTGGTCTGTTAAAATTGTTTTAGGGGCTCCGAAAATACATATAAAATATTTTAAAATTGCATCAGCAACTTTAATTGCAGTAATTGATTTAAGAGGTATTGCAAGAGAAAATTTTGTTAAATGATCTTGTATTGTTAAAATATATAAATTTCCTTTTGAAGTTTCTGGTAATGGTCCTACTATATCTGTTGAAATTTTTTCAAAAGAAAAATAAGGAGTGTCTGTTATTATCATTGGCTGTTTAGTTTTAATTCTTACTAATTTTTTGATTTGACATTGTAAACATTGATTAATATAATTTCTAATATCATCTTTAATATTATTCCAATAAAAATTTTGTCTTATTCGATTATGAGTTTTAGTTATTCCTTTATGACCTCCTATTTTGGATGAATGTGCTTCTTCAATAATGTCTTTCCTATCATTTATTTCTGGTACTTTAACTAAGCCATGACAAATTATTATTTTGACTTGAATTCCGAGAATTGATTCTCATATAAAACTTAAGATTTCGTCTCATAAGAAATTATCTAACTCTTTTGTTTTGGCTATATTTACTATTTTGATTGAATTTTCTTTAATTACTTGACGAAGTTTACTTGTAAATTCTAATAAAATTTCTTTTGTTATCCTTTCTTTATTATTTTCTTTACAAATAAAAATTAAATGTATTTTGTTTCCCTTTTTAAAAATTTCAAAATTACCTACTTTCTTTTCTTTTATTTTAGGTATTAAATTTTGTTTTTGAAGTTGTCTCGACCCCTCATCACAAGGTTTTCCATCCGCGGTTAAAAAGTATAAATAATTTTCTTTTCTCATGTAAATTTGATCACGACTGTTTATTATATTATGTCTCTGTCCACGCGTTATTATTTGTCTTTCAATATTATCTGTTCCTTCGTCCAAATTGATTTCATTATATGTTTCATCGATGTCTTTATCACTAAGGTCGTCGTCACTGTCTTCGTCACGGTCACTGACTTCGTCGTTGTTATCTTCTTCTATTCCTTCTTCTTCTCTTTCGTTAATTTCCCCGCTCTCAATTTTTTCATCCTCATCTCCTGTTAAATTGTTTTTTATTTGTAGAAGATTTGGTGGTATTATTATTTGTGAAGTGTTAAAATTATTGTTGCTACAGTTTCTTAAAGGTATTGTTTCTGTTTCAAGTGTTTCTAGAATTTCGTTCTCGATGTTTTCTGTTTCTGAATGAGTATTATTTGTTTCTGAATGAGTGTTATTTGTTTCTATGATTGATAAGGTGTTGTTTGTTTGATTTGTTGGATAATTATGTATTTGTGCTTGAATTGTGTGTTCAATCGAAGATGGCTCTTCTAACTCCCTGCGAGTAAAAGGTACACTTTCTCCTTGTGATTTTTCAAATTTCCTTGTGTGTGTGTGTGTGTGTGTGTGTGTGTGTGTGTGTGTGTGTGTGTGTGTGTGTGTGTGTGTGTGTGTGTGTGTGTGTGTGTTTAGTATATACTTTAATTTAGTTCATAAGGAAGCGATTTTTAATATCGCAGTTTCTTATGCGTACGTACGTTCGAATTTCTTTCTCTCTCTCTCTCTCTCTCTCTCTCTCTCTCTCTCTCTCTCTCTCTCTCTCTCTCTCTCTATCTATCTATCTATCTCTCTCTCCCTCTTTCTTTCTCATACGTGCGTGTATGTTAATATGTATTATTTTAGTATATAAATTAGATTGTAAGAAAACGATTTTCTATTAAAGCAAATTATTTGGTTTAGCAGCGCCAAGTTTTTGTAGTAAAATATTTATTTGTATGAAAATATTTATTTGTAATATTTGTAATTTATTTGTATTATTTTGCATAAAATATGTATTTATAATATTTGTAATTTGATATGGACTTCAAATTTGTCTTAAAAATCTTTATATATATTATAAAAAGAAATGAGATACCTGTCATTATAAAATGAGTGAAATCACAACAAAATTACTTTTTTAAAAAAATATAAAAAAGCGCCAAGTATACACGCGCAAGAAAAGCTCTCAAAAATCTATTCTTGTTCAAAATAATTTTAATTTGGCACTACAAATGTATGAAATTTTAATGAAATTATCTTTTCTAAAAAAAAATTTTTTTTTTTTTTTACAAAACTAATGATATGAAGAAAATGCGCCAACTATGAAAAAAAAAAGTTATTTATATGAACTAGAACATTTACTTTTACTAATAATTATTTGTACACATATTATAATAAATATTTTACTACAAAAACTTGGCGCCGCTAAACCAAATGATTTACTAGCTCTCTTCCTTTTTCTTTTGTGCATGCATGTGAATGTGCGTGTGCGTGTGTGTGTATTTAGTATATAACTTTATTTATAAGGAAGCAATTTTTAATATCTCAATTTTTTGTGCGTGTGTTCGTTTGAATCTTTCTCTCTCTCTCTCTCTCTCTCTCTCTCTCTCTCTCTCTCTCTCTCTCTCTCTTCTCTCTCTCTCTCTCTCTCTCTCTCTCTCTCTCTCTCTCTCTCTCTCTCTTACATGCGTATATAATGTTATACGTATATAACACCATTACAATTTCGATTGTAAAAAATCGTAATTTTAAATAATCATTATTTTAGTATGTCAGTTAAATCGTAAAAAAGCGATAATATTCGTTAAAGTTAATCGTAAAAATACTTTGTATTAAAACAAATTATTTGGTTTAGCGGCGCCAAGTTTTTGTAGTAGTATATTTATTGTAACATATGTATAAAATTTTTTTTAGGGAAAATATAATTTTATTAAAATTTCATACATTTGTAATGCTAAATTAAAATTATTTTGTACAAGAATAGATTTTTGAGAGCGTTTCTGGCGTGCGTATACTTGGCGCTTTTTTATATATTTTTTTAAAAAGTTTAAATATACAAAGAATATAAAAGTACATGTTGATAAGAGAGAACACCCAAGAAGGACGAACTTCAGAGATCCATTTACGTTGCAGAGTAGAATAGAAACAATCAAGTTTTGAAGAGTGACTTGGGTGGGGGCATCAAAGGTTGAACGAAGGGGCGAGCGGTTTCAACAACTTTACTGAGTAGCTATTAGGCACTCCCAAGCAAGTGTAATTTGGTGTAATCATTACCATTCAGAATCTCAGGGCCAAGAGGACCTATTTCTTCATTCATTTCTTTTGCCCCTTTCGACTAAGAACCGTTAGCTTATACAAGTATCATTATCAATGATGAATATCTGACCACGAACGCACTTAGAACCATCAAAACTGTCATGTAACATGGTAATAGCTACAGTATTCAGCAATGATATACAAATAAGCTATTGCAAGATAAAGATAAATAATTAAGAAAAATCTCATTAAATTAAAAAACCAGCAAATGAGCCAATACTAGATGTATTGGCTCATTTGCTGGTGTAGATTATATTTAATGTATTATGTCTATAATAGTTTGAAACACATAAATAAACGTTTTGATCTGTAATCAGATCATTATCAATATTAACGATATAATCATTGAACGCAGATACTTAATACAAACATTAACTGTAGATAATTAATACAACAATTTGAGTCGGAAGTAACATAGAACCTAACAATTTTCTTACAATTATAATAGATGTAAAGCAGATCCGTAGATCAGAACGTCCAGTAATAGAAGTCAAAAATTTGAAAGACATAGGTCTTTCAAATTTAGACATATATCGAGGACTGTAAAAATTCGTTAATTACGTGTTTCATATTATATGAAGTGAAAATGGAGTATAAGAATAACCAAATTTTAACTGTTAACAGAGATAGAAACGCAGTGAAATAAAAAATTAATACTTGCATGGTAATGCTGTATTTAAGAATGTGTGCTTCCTAGGTGGAAAGAAACCAACGATTTAAATGTAACGAAACAAACGTGGTCTTTGGAGTCAAAAACATAAGTGATGTGTATTGTAATAGGCGAAAAAGTAATGGCATAGAGGTAAAGAGAAAGGTAGGGGGAAGAGGCTAAAGTAGGGAGTAAAACAAGGAAGGGATAAACCAAGACAGTTAAAAATAAAAATAAATTAAATCAATTAAATAAATAAAATAAATTAACTCAATTAAATATATTAAATTAAATAAATTAAATAAATTAACTCAATTAAATATATTAAATTAAATAAGTTAAAATAAGGAATAACAATAAAAAATAATAAAAATATTAAATAAACTAATAATAAAAAGGAAATTTAAATAAATGAGTAAATAATTAAAAATTAAAGCCAGTAATAAAAAATTAGAGAAAAATTAAAAAATAACCATATAATCTGATTGCGGATATTATTATGGTAATATGTTTAAGACCTGTAAATGCGAATCTGGTAGGAATTTAGTATCAACTTGTTTATTTAAGCTTTTTTTTCTTTTGATATGTAGTATCTTGGATATAAGTCTTTTTTTGGTAAGAAATTCTTTGTCTAAAATTTTGACATGCTTCCAGTTAAACTCACGAGACATTTTCATCTATGAGCAAAAATTACAGATAGCGATAGAGTCACTTTGTTTATTAATATTTTTTGTGTTCTTTAACTCTAGTAATAAATTTTCTTTTGGTTTGGCTTACATAAGATGCTTCACAATCATGGCAAGATACTCTGTACACAACATTGCAACACGACGTACTATCTAACGGGTCTTGACCATTTTTGATAAAATGTTTTAAATTGTTCTTGGTAGAAAATGTTATTCTACAATTCAGATTTCTAACAATGGATGTAAATTCTTGAGCAACAGTTTTAACGAAACGAATTGTAAAAAATGGGATCCTTTTTTTAGATTTTTGTAGGTCACTATTCTGGCCATTATCCCAAGAGAGTTTTTTTGCACAGATATTTCAGTCTATTATGTAGTGTTTGTAAAATGAAAGGAATAGGACTAACTATTTTCAATTAAAAGAAAGAAATAACTATTTTCAATTAATATATTGATAATAAGATTTATGTTTTGTTCATGAAACATGGGATGTGACAAATAGAAAATCCTATCTATTAGACCAATAATGACCCCTTTTTTTGTGTGTGTTTAGATTGGTGAGAAAAATAATTGAGATGTTTGTCAGAAGAGGTCTCTTTTTGGTGCCAGTCAAGTATTATTTTGTTGTTAATTATTAACTTGAGGTCTAGAAAGTTAATGCAGTTGTTTGTGCTCAACTCAATGGTGAACTTAAATCTATTATTAAGAGAGTATCTAATAGAATCTGTCTAGAAAGAAGGTATCTAATAAAATCTATACCGAATCACTTGGTAGCTGCCAAAATAATATCATCTACATATCTGAAATGTAAAAGCAACTCTCTTTGAGTAAAAAAAGGTTTTTTTATCTGTTTTATACGTAAAATAAATTTCAAACCGTGCTAATTTTTACGGCATATAATATTGTTCATTGTTGTAATATTGTAATAGTCGAAAATAGTACATAAATATTTCATTAATATTTCAATTGTAACTTTGTATCCGAAATATTTCAAAAATGTACTTGTCTTGTTTTTCATAATGCAAATGCAATATTTCTGAAATCTTTTAGAAACATAAAAATGTTTGCTTTTATATTTGAATGTTTATGTAATATTACCAAAAAATGTGAAAAATAGAATATTTTTAAGACATTGTAAAAGTAATATTATATTTACATTGCAGAAATAATATTTCCATAAAATATCAAACGCAATACTGTATTTAAATATTTCTGAAAACTCTGAAAGATTGTATACAAAATGTCTTATTTTGTATCTAGAACTGTATAGACCTATCATTATATTTCTCTTCTTTTTAAACTTGTAATTTATATATCGACTCTAGTTTGTACACGTTATATTATATATAACGATTATCATTGTATTTCTCTTTTTTATACGTGTAATTTATATTGACTCCTGTCACACGTTTTATTTCTTTATATTATGACTTGTTAATAGCTTATGCACGAAGTATTGTATGATTCGTGACTTGCGGACACAAGTTTATTGATCGCCGTACTTCTTAGCAAATTTTGTCAATTCTATACTTGAGAAGGACCTATTGATGAGGTTGTAACGTTGTAACTAATAATAATATTAAGTGTACAATCTTGCTTCCGCCGTTTTCCAATAGATGGCTGTAGCGGTAAGTGGTGGTCCAAATAAATAGCTCGTAGACATCATACAATAAGCTTAGGCATTTGTAAACATAACGCCATCGAAGTATTAGTTAATTTGTGTCTGCATCATTTTCGATTGAAAATGTCAGCTTACGAGCAAATTCTCGTCATTTGCGGGAGGTTTTAATTTTTTGCTTCAATATGAAGAAATCTGTGGCTGAGGCTCATCGAATGCTCTCAAATACGTATGGTGAGACCACTATTAGTGAAAGAACATGTTGAGAGTGGTTTCAAGAACGGTGATTTTGACGTCGAAGACCGGCATAGCGGTGGAAGAAAGAAGGTTTTCGAAAATGCAGAATTGGAACATTACTTGATCAAGACTCGTGTCAAACGCAAGAAGAATTGGCAGGATCATTGAAAGTGACTCAACAAGCCATTTCAAAACGCCTGAAAGTCACGAGAATGATTCAGAAGCAAGGAAATTGGGTGCCGTACGAGTGTTGAAGCCGAGAGATGTTGAACGGAGTTTGTTTGCTTGTGAACAGTTGATTGTAAGGCAAAGACGGAAGGGATTTCTGCATTGTATTGTGACTGGGGACGAAAAAAGGGTTTATTATGAGAACCCCAAGCACAGAAAATCATAAGAACTTTCCAGCCACGTCGACGGCCAAACCAAATATTCACGGCTCCAAGGTCATGTTCTGTATTTTGTAGGACCAGCTCGGCGTAGTGTATTATAACTAGCTACTAAAACTAGTTACTATAACTAAGCTACTAAAACTGATTAAAATAATCACAGGCGATCGGTATCGAAAGCAGTTGATGCGTTTGAGTCGAGCACTAAAAGACAAACGGCCACAATACAACGATAGACACGATAAAGTGATTTTGCAGCTTGACAATACTCGACCCCATGTCGTAAAGCCCGTCAAAGCATAGTTGGAAACGTTGAAATGGGAAGTCCTATCCCACCTGCTGTATTCTCTGGACATTGCTTCTTCTGACTATCACGTGTTTCAATCAATGACACACGGTCTGGCTGACCAGCACTTCCATTCTTATGAAGAAGTAAAAAATTGGATTGATTCGTGGATTGTCTCAAAAGATGACCACTTAGGCGTGGAGAAAACTTACTACCGTCTCACCACTCGGTATTATTGGCCGCGGATGTTTGAGGACGTCGCGAGTTACATACGTCGCTGCGACACTTGCCAGCGCACTAAGGTGGAGCAAGGGAGCGTCCTAGATGCGCACAGTAATAAACGGACACAGCAGGCTGAGTGAAACGGACACAGTAATAAACGGACACAGACCAAACGGACAAAGTGACAAATGCGCACAGACCAAATGCGCACGAACCAAATGCGCACAGACCAAATGCGCACAGACCAAATGCGCACAGACCAAATGCGCACGGACCAAATGCCCACGGACCAAACGGACACAGTAACGAACAAACTTATCACATGGGTTGTGACTTCTCAGGGCACCCTTACCGACGGGGTGGGAGAAGGGGCGAAGACCCCCTTGCACCCCGTGTGTGTGTGCGTGCGTGCATGCGTGCGTGTGTGTGTGGGTGCGCTAAGCATTCTCTGCACCACATGGGATTGCGACTGTGCGCATTTGGTCCATGCGCATTTAGTCTGTGCACATTTGTTTCTGTGTCCGTTTCATTCTGCCTGCTGTGTCCGTTTATTACTGTGCGCATCTGGAACTCACTCTGGAGCAAGACGTTCCCGCGGGACTTATGTGACAGCGAGTTGTTGAGTCGCCGTGGACCGTGTTTGCCGCGGACATAATGGGGCCGTTACCAACGAGTAAAGCGGGATTCGCGTATCTCTTGGTTCTGCAAAACTTATTTACGAAATGGGTGGAGTGCCGCCCGCAAGGCCACTGGGAAAAAAATTCGAGAGACCGTGGAAAAATTCGTGATATTTCGATTAGATGCGCCGCGCGTATTGTTAACCGATAACGGGACGGAATTCGTGAACAGGGAAATTAAAGCCTTGGCCCACCAGTACGGCATCGTGCACTTTACATATCGACGTAGCATCCCCAAACAAATCCATTTGAAAGAGTAAATCGCGTATTGAAAGCAATGATTACGGTGTTCTTAGGGCGAGACCTTAGGGAGTGGGATCGTCATATTACTGAATTTTGTTTCGCGTATAACAAGGCATAGCATTCATCGTTGCAGACGTCCCCTGCTTTTCTGAATTTCAGTAGAAAACCGCAGTAGGGTTAGCTCGCAAGCTAGACGAGCCTGAGCCGGAAATCGAAGCTGCGAACCCGCAATCGTGGCGGGAGAGAATGGAACGTATTCGTCTCGTAAGAGAATGGGTCGTGGGAAATTTCGAGGCTGCCCGAGAGAAGCAAGCCAGGTACTACAATCTGCGTCGACGGGATTCGACAGTTCGCGATCGGAGATCGCGGGTTGAAACGTCAGCACGTGCTGTCGTCTGCCACGCAGCATATAACGGCGAAGTTAACGGATAAATATCACGGATCGTTTGTGATCGCTCGAATCTTGTCGCCCGTGATGTATAAGCTCGCAGAGGTCTCGGGTAATCCGGTAGGCAAGATCCATGTTAAAGATCTGAAACCGTATAACGCTCCTATTCTTCCGAGCGACTGGTGACCTGGAGACCTTGGAACCGACAGGAACATCGTTCTAAGTACGCGATCGATTCGCCGTTGTTGAAGAGTGATTGCATAAGTACGCGCGAGCGACATCCGCGGAGCACCGAAGTCACCCGCAGACCGTAAATACCGCGAGACCGTGGATCCGAGCGCGGTAGACCAAAAAATACGGCGAGGGTCCGAACGACTTCGGCGGGGCCGTAATTACGGCATCTTCACTCCTCATTAGGAGGGCGTAGCAAGCGTGCGCGATATCGAAAACGGGGGAAAGACTGACCGAGGTGGGATTCCTTCTGGGGAACACTCGGGAGTCTCTCCCGGACTTCCTAAGGGTAAGGTCGTATAAAATCGGAGTCTCCGCCATCGAAGATCTCGAATTAACGTCGAGAGAATCGCGAGTTTTTTGTGACGCGAAAAATACGTCGTGCCCGGATTTCCGAATACGCAACGACGAGCGTGCCAACGAGCATGCCTACGACGAGAGGCGGATTAATTCCGATAGAACGCGTTGCGCGACCGCGAACGCGAGAACCGTGCGACCGATGGCGCGAAGTCGGCCACGGATGTAACGAAACGAACCGCGAGTGATACGCGACGGCCCGAAAGCGGCAAAGCGATCGATTTATTCGACAAGCGATAAGTTTAGCGAGCGAGGCGCGAGTGAGTGAATGTGCGAGTGTGCGAGGCGAGATAGTGGGAGAAGACGCGAGCGTGTTTGTGAAAAAAGGCAGAAAATAAAGACTTGAGTGTCACGAGTCGAAATCTGTTGACCGCTTATTTGCGCCACACCCATTCCCCACGCGAAGCGACGCACGTATACGCGAGGTCGTCGGCTGACGCGGACTCGACGCAGCCGACGACAGCGAGGGACGATCCGGAAGGTGATTTGCCCGGATTACATCATTTTCCTTGACGGTTGGAGGAGAAACCGATCTGGCGACCATGAGCAGCGCGAGACAACGCGAAATCAAGCAACCGGCGGACGAGGCGATCATCCAACGCGTGTGTCTATACAACAAGACGGTAAGTCCACTTAGATTACGGGAAAACGCGCGGATGGCTAGAAAAACACGCGAAATCCGAAGATTTCCCAACATTTCGCGAGGTATCTAGGCCCGTCCGGCCACAATCTAACCTCTATTTTCGCATGTGTGTTGTCTATTCGACGCTTAGGTTGCGTGAGAAGGCAAAACTAGTTCTGACCCCGCCCTAGAGAAGGGAGGAAAGGACCCCGCATACATCTTATGGAAAAGTGTTCCCGGTCAAATTGGCTGAAAGTGAGATATAATGTACTCCATGACGTGCTGATCAAATATGTCCATAGGAACAGGGTCTGAAAATCTCTACATTTTGATATACGGAGCTTTGAATGTTGAAAATATGGCATTTTTGATTATCGTGTCTGGTAGATGATTGGGTTCCTTGATGCGGTGGGCCGTGCTATAGCTAACATACATGTATATACACTATATATAGTGTGTATATACACGTATATAGTGTATATAGTGTATATAATGTATATACATGTAGTGTATAGTACTGTAGTATAGTGTATAGTACTGTATATAGTGTATATATATGTATGTTAGCTATAGTACGGCTCACCGCATCAAGGAACCCAATCATCTACGAGACACGATAATCAAAAATGCCATATTTTCAACATTCAAAGCTCCGTATATCAAAATGTAAAGATTTTCAGACCCTGGTCCTATGGACATATTTGACCAGCACGTCATGGAGTACATTATATCTCACTTTCAGCCAATTTGACCGGGAACACTTTTCCATAAGATGTGTGCGGGGTCTTTTGTTTTCGTGTCGTCCCCCCTTCCCCTCAACAGCGCGGAAATTTGCGCGAGTTCCGGAGGCAGGCTCGTTCTGTGGGATCGCGAGTCCGGCGGTCGTGCCGCGGGTGGGAACGCGGTTTGAAAAATCGCTACGAACGGAAAAAATTTGTGCGAGATTTTTTTGTGTTCTTTGTTCTTAAGTTTCGTGTTTGAATTTGTGCTTATCGAAACTATTCTTGGTGGCCCGTTAGCTGGGGATCTCGATCGCTACAGCATATCGGAATGGCGTGTGCCCCGAAAGCGAGTGGTTAGAAGGGGCAACTGCCGCACAGCAGCCAGTACGGTCCTTCTTGGCGCGGGAGAGTTGTGACGTTGTAGTTTTGCTGCGGCATCGCAGTGTCTCTCCGCCGTCACAAGACCAGAGCTCGGGCTAGTGAGAGCGGCCAGGAGGTGCGAGGAGCGTATCGCAATCTTTGGCGGGCCACATTAGCGATATTATTTGCGATTACTATTTATAATTTCTTTGTATTCTGCGTATCGGGTGCCTCATTCGTCGAAATACGAGGAAAGTACCGCGGAGACTTGAGAGACCCCGGCGGAGGCCGTGGAAAAAACGGCACGGCAGAAAGCTCGATGAGGCGTCAACGGAAAAGTCGACAAGACCAGCAGCGGCGGACCCTCTAGTTATAACGACTCTCCCGTATCGGCCCCGGAGAAATTGGATGAAACGAATGGCCGCCAGCAAAGGAGGAGGATCAAGGGCACCGCAATCGAAGGACGTCTCGCGAAATTGGGTCGCGTACGTCATTGAGAGCGAGCTATCGCGAAGCGCGTAACGCGTACCCCTTATTGGCTGACGTCACGCGTAGTCAAGCAGCGCACCCCCTGCGTGGGGAGCATCATCGATTTGCACCTCTCATTTCGATCGCTCTCTTCCGCACCAGCCATTGTACCTACTGTTTTGGCAATCCGGCCGTCCTCTAAATTATCGTGGTGAGAGCACGAGACAACATCCGAACGGAGAGCAAGGGCCTTGGCAAGGACCCGGAGGGACGCGGAAGCCGGTGAGGTTGCCCGTGCAATTTGATGACAATTGTAAAGCCACTCGCGAGTTGGCGGATCGCGCTCGCGTTCTGGAATCGAGGTCTTTGGTGTAGTGTAGTACGCGAGGACATACTAATTAGTGTTAGAACGAGCGATCGACCCCTATGTGCAGCGGGCCGCCGAGAGCTTGTGGAGGCTAGGATTCGCGTATCGAAGCGTTGCATACGGGGAACGCGCTCGCAGAGGATCGTGGTCCACGGCGGTGGTAGCGAGAAGAGCATCCGTTCGCGGGAGAAGGCCGCTATCCCGTGGCACGCCCGAGGTGCGTGCTCGTCGGATCGTAGTGCGTGCGTCGCGCATTTGCGCCGCGGTTCGTGTGATTGTGCGTGGGGATCCGGCTCCTCTAATATCTTTGAGTCATTGTTATCTTGGTTCATCCCGTTCCGTTGATATTACGTCTTAACCTATTTAGGACCAAATGTTTATTATTTTTTCTCCACGTTCAACGTTAAAACTTTTTACATAGACGTCGTAGAAAAAAAAATCGGCATAGCGTTTTCGATAGTTTGAAACCTCCTCTTTCAAATTCCGACGTCAGAATTGACGTACAAAGTGGGTAAAAAAGGTTATGGCCCATTCTTCCAAAAAAGAGCAATATTTTTCGACGTTTTTTTTCCAAAAATTCCATATTTTGGATGCGAAAATGTTTTGCAGGATCATTGCAATAGGGATAAATCGTGGAATAGATATCTGCTTTTTCAAATCCTATTGCGATTTTTCAAAAATTCAACATGGCGGATTTAATATGGCGGTCAAAAGACGGAAAAACCATATATAATCGAAATATTTTTGATTTTCTCGCTTTTTTCTCGTAATATCTCTTCAGAATACTTCAAAAATACATAAGCTTATTATTTTATGTGAGGCGAGATTATAATAATACATAATAAATACAAATAATGGCGGTTTCAAGAAATGCGAAAAAACATAGTTTATCACCAAATAATGGAAAAAAGCCATAAGCAAGTGTTCATATTTAGTTTTTTATCATGCTTACATTTACGCATACACCTATGTACATCAAGTAAACAAAACACACACTAACAAACCAAAACACACACACACACACACACACACACACACACAAAAGGTGTAAATCCGACCGAGTAGCTTTCACATCATACACCTTGAGTAATGCTAATGTCAGCGGTCCTGAAACTTTCAAATCCTATAACTTAAAAAGTGGTTGAGCAAAACACTTTTAATAGTGTTTTGGAAAGCTCTCGAAATAAGCTACAAGAATATGCAATAAAAAGTAGAGGACTTTATTTTAAAAAATTAAGTTGACCTTCAAATTTGATTCCAAGGTCAAGGCCAAGGTCACCATCTTATGTCCCCCTTGAAGCCATATAATTTTTGCGTGAAACATTTTTCTCTACGACCGCTCTCTGTAAGTTTCGAGGGGTGATCGATTAAAATGGGACACCCTGTATTATTATGTTTTAATGTTTTTTAATTTTTGTCTTTACAAAATTTTCAAAATGTTGAAAAAAATTGGGTGGGGTAAATTAAAAAGTTTGAAATTTAAAAAAAAATAAATATATTATTGTAAAGAGTATAAAATGCCATAAAACTTTTGTATAGAACTGTGTGCACGCGCGAGCTTCAATCTTGCTCGTGCGGTACACGTTCATGAGGGTGGCTCGCGCTTCGAATGGTGCGCTGAGGAACGCAGGATCGTAGCAGGCTGATAGAGACGTCCTTTAATGGATGTATAAACTTTATAACGTGCTGAGATCGCACAGCTCGCGATCTCCGCGACACAAAACAGGATTAACTTCACACTCTACTTGTTCACGTGCATGGCACGCGTGTTCACAATGGCGGACGCAGCACAATGCGATGTTCTCGCGCACATCACGTGCACACGGAGTGTTTGCAATGTTCGGACGCAACGTGATACGCCTTTCAAGCGTTTACAGAAATGATCCGTAGCGAAACTCACGGTAGCTGAAACATGGTGCGATACGCCTTTTCGCGTATATCACACGAATGTCTTGCAGAACTGGAGACGGCCGAACGCGCGGCACGGTACGTCTTCCGACGTGCTGTAACCGTGAATCGTGCTTGTAAATTATTAGCGCGGATAGCCGCGGGATTCAGGGTCCGGGCGGTGGACTTAGTGAATAAAGAGACGAGTATGACGTTCGGTTAACTATGATTTATTATAACGATAATACCCTACGTTATTACAATATATGCCCTATTCTAATATTTACAGGTTCCCTACTCCAACAACTTATAACTAATATGTACAGGTAGTGCGAATGTCGTGATGTGCGAGCGCGTACGGTGTTCCGATTGGTCGGGGTGACGGTCGGTGTTTTAGTGGCGGTCGCGGGCGGTCTTGCAGATCGCGGCGTTCGTGGCGGAATCGTTCTGCCGTGCGGCGTCTGTGTCGGCGGCGACGGTGCCGGGATTGGCCCCTTGCGTCGGTCGCGCCGGCGTCGTGCGGAGTGTCGCTATGGTTGGCCGTGTCGATCGGTCCGGCCCCGTGATTGGCTACGGCGGTGCGCGGCTGCGCGGTACTCGCGGTGCGGTAGACGGCGGAGCGCGTGTCTCGGCGGAGTCAGCTGTTTGTCGACATCAGCTGTTCGCGCGGTCGGTGATCATCTCGCGAGGATGGTCTTCGCGGTGCCGGTTATCCCCTCACTCCGGGGTCCCCGGCGGTGGTGCGGGACCACTCACCTCGTGGTCGGGACGAGGATCGTGTCGGTGTGTCGCCGCTCACTCCGCGACTCGGGAGGCACTCACTTCGTGCCGGTGGGATTTTAGGTTAGGTGACGGCGCTCAATATGTGCTCGAGGAGGCCAGGCTCACTTCACCTGGAGGAAACGATCAGCTCAGTCCGCTGATCGGGAAGATCTGCCTTTTCTCGATCGGTGGAGGGTTTTTATACCTTCCACAGGATGACGAGAGGGGCAGGAGAGTAAGGAGCGGGGTGCCTACGCGAGGTAGAGGGTAACGGCCTCGTATGTTTTTACCGGCTTATCCCGGTCGCGGATAACGGCTCGTTACAGTGCAACCAAAAATGTCCGCTACGAGACTTAAGATGGCCGATCACGACGGCGCAATACGCTTTCGCGCATATTATCAAAATTCGTTCCGGAACTATGGGCGTAGCACGGCGCGATACGCTGATTAGCGAGATGTCCGTTTCGGACTAGAGACGGCCGAAGCACAGCGCGATACGCAGTTGCGTATTTCACAAAAATGTCTGCTGCGGGACTTGAACTATAGACGGCCGAACGCGACGTAGCACGCGAATGTCGCGTGTATTACAAGAATTCCGATGCCGAGCGATATACGACCGAACACGCGGCTGGGTACGCTTTCGCGTAATACAAAAATGCCCACTGCGGGCGTAAATTATTGAATGTCAACACGGATGCGGCATGCAGCACGGAGGACTAACGTTGCGCACCCGCTCCTTCGCACCCTTTCGATTTTACTGAGTCGTGAAGAAGACGGAAATCCTCATCCTGCTTGCGTCAGTAGGATGTCGCAGCAGAATCGATTTCCAATTGGATCGTGTCACGCGTCGAAATGTGACGCGACGCTTATTGATTGGGTTTCGCGATTTCGGTAGTTCCGCGAACGCCACCGGGCGCATCGTCGATTTTCACGCTTGATCCGGGTAGGTCCAGTAGGTGCTGCCGCGAGCGATTCCTGCCGAACTGAACTATAGCTAAGGGCGCAACGAGTGCTCTATTTGTGCTGCCCCCTCTTGAGTCAAACTTTATTTGGCTTGCGGTGAAATTTATTTTCAAACAGAACATTTTTCAAAAATATAAACCTTATATTTTTAAACTTTATATTCGCCAAAAATGAAAAAATGCGTTATTTTCGAGGGGTAATTTCAATCTTTAAACGTAGAGATACGCGACTAAAAAAATACGGGTCTAATATTTTTTTGTTCTACAACATATCCAAAGCTCATTAAAATCGGTGAGGGTGTGACTGGATTATTGATATTTACGACCTGGCTGGAAATGAACTCACATACCTTTCTTTGCCCTTTGTTCATAGTCGCCAGCTCCTTTAATCACTCAGGAGCAAGGAACAGGATGCCCCGTGTACTGGAACACTTGTAGAACACCCGTTATAGCGATGGGAACCACGCCCTTGCTGAGATGAGTATCCGCCTTTAGGTTATGTGCTCCCGCGCGGCATCGTATTTTCCAGACGCTTATGGATCTCCTTGATTTATTAATCTCCTTTTCTTTTTTCTTCCAGGTGCTGCCCGCTTCCCTCTAGGACTCGTCTGGATTCACAGGAATCTCCCAGAAACACCACCAGGTAAGTATATTTTTTTAGGTTATGTATCACTAGTGCCCCAGTTTTTACGAGATTCTTTATTTTCAGGACGCTCAGAATTCGCCTTCAGGAATGGATTCGCACGCACAGGAAGGTAAGTAACCACACATTATTTATAACAGTAACAAAATATCAATCTTTGTGTTTATTAACACTTATCAGTATGTTTTAGTTCACAGGTCCCGATCGCGACGCTTCTTCACAATCGCGTAAACGAGTGAATTATTTCAAAAGACGAGCCTACTGGCATTCAGCTCGAACTTCCAATCATTTGGAAGAAAACAGATTTAACGTGACACGCACGGAACTAACGCTCGCATTCGCGCTGTCAATATTCGCAATCTTATATGCTTACAACGGTTTTGGCGCGAAACTTATGGCTAATCTCGTGAGGTTCTTTCCTCTTGATGTATGAGACGCGAAAGCTCCCGATGGCTCCCGCGTTTGCTTATACTCGGCCTTGTCTCCCTTCCGCCGATTCATCCGCCAATCAGCGATAGCGTCGGTCGCTGCCGCTCGGGGTCTTAGGCTTCCCCCACCACTCGCGCTGCGTCCACTCAGCGTGAAGCCTCTTCTCGCGCGGTCGTGCGCTGGGGTATCCCCTCTCCTGTGGTATTCTCCAATGGCCGGAGAGTGCGGATGGCGAGAGCTGCTCCGAGTTACTCCCCGTTGCTCTATGTTCTTTTTCAGGTATTTTTTGATATTGCACTCAAGAAAGTGCAGTACGTCAGGAAAGTGTACCACTCTAAATAATTTTTTGTTAATGCTTAAAATAAACATGAAATATATTTTTGGCTATGTTACAGCCACGTACATACAAAACGCGTATGATATTAAGAAAGAACTTAGTAAACGTAACAAACTTACTAAATACAAAAATAAAAAACAGTCCGCGAGTTCCTGACGCAAGTCTCGCATTTTTGCATACTATTAAGCGCTTATGGCGATTACTAATAGACTAGGCCTTGTGGCTACATATATTCTAAGTTAACAGTAGTTAATACTAAGACAGTTCTAACTACGGGGCTCCAAGGGGGGTGCGGGGGGTATCCGTAGGCGCGGGGGTATGACGTCACGCGGGGAGGGGGATCTCGCGGTGCGGAAATTGCTGACGCAGGATTTTCGGGTCCGCGACCCGGGAGCGGGAGAGGGGGAATCGGGGTCCGCGACCGCCGTCGCCGCCGCCGCCGCTGCTGAGCGAACGAGAATATGTACTACATGATGGGTGAGAGCGAGAGAACGTGATGGATTGGTCGCACGAACGTTCTAATACATCGTCGTTCTGCGCTCTTAGTAAATCCCTTCTCCAATACGTCCAAAATTTCCTGTTAATATTGATAAAACCGGGTATTCTGATATCCTCTCGGTAGATCCATGGCTAAAAAATTAGCATTTTTTAAAATCTTATAATTTAACAACTTTTTAAAATATAAATGTCTAAAAACTTACTTGATTACTTATTGACTCGTGCACCGACAATAACCCTCCTAAAGGGATGTTGATTGGAGGACCTGGAAGTGGTACCTCCACGCGTACCTCGTTGTTTATAACGACCCGTTGAACCGGCATCCCATCAATGCATACATACTAAAAACAGAATAATTATTATTTAATTTTTTACACTTCACCTGCACATAAACTTGCACTATCACTTACGCCGGTGACAGGATATCCAATGCGGATGCTCTGCATTTTCACAAGTTTTGTTCACAGAAAATCTTCGTATGCACGATCTGTCTGCGTCGTTAAGAAGCAGTAGACTAAAGATGTGCGCTACTCTCACTTGAGAGATGAATTTGAAAAAGCTATGTCAGCTTTGTGGAATTTTTTTTATCTGCACGCATTCTCATTTTAAAGCTTTATAATGCTGTCTCGGTTAACGTCTCAGTCAACATTTCGTTCGAAATAAAAATCATTAAACATATTCCAAACCATTTCATACATCTATATCATACAGTATCAAACTGCATTATACAGCTATCGAACCGCTATCAAACGTAGCTATTGAACCGCTATTGAACCGCCATTGAATTATTATCAAACAACATCATACAGCTATCGAACTGCATCATACAGCTATCAAACTGCATCATACAGCTATCGAACCGTTGCCAAACTGCATCATACAGCTATCGAACCGATATTGAACTGCATCGTACAGCTATCAAACTGCATCATACAGCTATCGAACTGTCACTTGAATTGAAAAAAAAGTTATGTTAGCTTTATAGAATTTTTTTCTATCGTACGTTATTTATCAACGAGATCGTCTTATATGAGTTATCTCGGTCAACGTCTCAGTCAAAGAGCATATTAAATGTATCATATTCTATTTCATACATTTATATATCTTATATCTAATATGTACAGGAAAGGTAGAATTAAACATTTTATTGCGTTTTTATTTTTCTTTATTTTAAAAATTTCGCAATTATTTTGGTATTGCGACCACCAGTTATATATTTTAAATACATTTTGTAGTGCACAATTCTTAATATGTTTTTCACATCGTATAGTATTACTGACATCTAGATTATTTAAAGATTCAATGTCTTTGTAATCCGCATCCAATGTCTTGATATATATCCTATCATCGGTATCGAGTATGTCCATCAACCATTCTCGTTTCTGAAATCCCTTAACGTATATGATAGTATTGCTGTCATCCGTGTTACACACAACAGATGTAATCAGACGTTTCGCCATGTTGTACGGGATCATCCCGTCCTTCCATTGCAATCCATGATGATAGGCAATCAACCAAGAAGCGCAAGACTTGTCGGATTTTGTAAGAATACGCCATGGCATGGGGCTAGCAAAAATGTAATGCATGAGAACAAATCCTTTTCTCAGTACCGCCACTTCCTTCACGACAAATTTTTTATCGACAATGAATCCTTGCAGATCCACAAATGTCGGTACGATCATGACGAGTAACTTTTTAAGACTGTTGTACCCCTCGTTGTGAGTAAGATTTGGGATCGCTGCCAGAGATCTCGCGAGGAAGGTATTTGATCACTTACACCGTTATTTGTATTGAAGACTTTTATTCTTGTATTCGTTTACAGTGAATAGATCGCGACTCCGCAAGGCAGAGTGTCGCGTCTATGAGCTCGTTGTCCACGACCCCGCAAAGCAGAGTGTCGTGTGTTGTCTTAGTTTGTCTACTTCGGATTGACCCGTTCCTCACCTTCTTTCGCCGGTTTATATATCCGATAATTCGGTAGTTGAATTGAAAGAAGGGGAGGATTGCGTGAGGGCGTAAATCGGTCAGTATTCCAAATTATTGCTTAGACAGCAAGTGCTGTTTAAGGAGCATTGCGCTAATTGTCGAGCGGATTGCGCGAAACCTCGCGCGATGCGCTCGATGCTGACTGCTACAGCTGACCGACTTACGTCATCGTGCTACTGACACCTTTTTTATCGTTATGAGTGTGTCACTCATAACAGACTGTACTTTAACGCCAAATATCTCAATTTTTATCAGTTTGATGTTACATGATTTTGCGCACTACGTTGGACAACGGAAAATATTCAATTACACTGTAACGAACCTCCCGTCCGCCGGCATCACCGACCGCGCGCGGTCCGGCCGAACATCCGCCGGACCGCACAAACGGGCACCGGCCCGTCCTAATCGTCCGCATTAAAAGCGTCGAGACGAGACATCGTCTCCGCTCCGCGTATTTCCCCGCACGCTCCCAACCTCCACGGGGGGGGAGCAAGTGCGGGGAAACCCGAAGATCCGCGAGGATCCCCGATCCTCCACACGAGCGGGTATAAAAAGCCGCTCCGGTGGAGGCTGCGACACTTCTCGCTCCGACCGTACACTGGATTCCGATCCCGACCAGAGTACGATCCTGAGAAGCTTCCTGCGACCGGCAAATAGAGTAGAGTGTTCTCCGCCTTAACCGAGAGCTCTCGGTACCGCTCGCACTCCAGATCCTAGTCGTCTCCGTAGCAGAGGGTAGAGCGTACTCCGCCTTCGCCGAGAGTTCTCGGCTACGGACTTTCCTTAGTCGCCCGATCACCCGGCTCGAACACAACGGGGGTGGAGAGTTCTCCGCCTCCTTCGAGAGATCTCGAGATCGACCGGCGTTTCCTCAAAATCTCCGAGAAATCATCGCGCGGCGTAAACACCCCGCGCTTCACGCCGCACACCGCGCATCACCGGTCTCGAGGCATCGGCAGTTACCGCCCGCCGTACCGCTCGCCTCACCGCGCCACGAAGCGCCGTTTCGCGCGCCAGGGCATTGCCCGCCGGCCCGTCACCGCGTACCGCGATCATCACCAAGCGAACTACGCACGCGACAGCAAAACAGCTGTTTTGCCCGCGACGCGAAAACTCACATACACACCCACACACACACACACACACACACCACACTTGTAAATAGCACCTTCCGTCACCCGACTCACCGACACATCAACGACTGTAAATAATCTGTACATAATTACGAAGTATTAAAATACATATCTACTCTTTATTTCGGAAGAAAACTGCGTCTATTGTCTCAGGGACCTTCTCACACCCGATCCTAGCAGACTAAGCCCGCGTGGGAAATACGGTCCGTTACAACACGATCATATAAAATGAGACAATAAGCGGTAGTATTCGCGGGAACATTTTCTTTGCAATCAAATTCTATGCGCACATCTACGGTATCACTCTTGACGGATTCATTTTGTCGCGAACAGTCAATGACCGCAAAAGGTTTTTTTTCCAGAAATATGATTACATTGAGCAGCGTTTCACACTCATATCCATAATAAGATTTACCAAAACGTCGATACATGTCATATAGAATAGCATATCTAGATTTACGAAAGTCTAAATTTATATCGTCATACGGATAAAATTCGGAGTTTAGATAAAGTTTTACATTGGTTAAATTACAGTCGTCAAAGATTGTAACATCTTGAGACATGATATTTTTTCGACCAGTTTGCAGTGTGAAGATAACGAAGCGCGGTTTCTCAAGTTGAATTGCAGTTTTAACAGCCCATGAATGTTTCATCGTACTCTGCAGCAAAGGATACTCATACAGGTCCCAGGAGCGAAAACTCATAGTTAGACATTGTCCACTCTCCAAAGCTCGCAGCAAAGATAATTTGTTGACTTCGTTTAACGTAACATGCGGCATTCGCCACTGCACTTTAAATAACTCAATTTCCGGTTGAGCCGTAGAATTTCCAACAATAGAATTGTTATCGTTGCGCGCTTGTATCAAAATCAATTCATGACGAGCGTAAACAATCACGCGTTTGTAATCTTCACAAAAGCCTAATAATACACTAAGCGGTATGCAAAAGTTGAAGTATCCTTCCGGTAGGTTATACGAAAATTCCCATCTTGCATTCTGCATAATTACTGCTTTATCATATGATAACGATACATGGTTCTTGAGGGTGCTGGTTATTCCAACGTTTCTGTTGCGATCAATTTCCACACCGTTGAATTCATATCGAATTTCATCAAACATGAACGCCACGCAATTATTTCCGAGATTTATCTCATCCTTATCCTTATCCTTATCCGTATCGTCTTTCTTCTTCATTACCAATCTT
This sequence comes from Monomorium pharaonis, assembly GCF_013373865.1. NCBI lineage: Eukaryota > Metazoa > Arthropoda > Insecta > Hymenoptera > Formicidae > Monomorium > Monomorium pharaonis. The sequence goes on along the minus strand of NC_050472.1, from coordinate 14,251,515 downwards.
CCTTCAATGTAGAGAAAACTTTCACATGGTAACGTGTATAAATCCTGCTGTTGTATGGGTATCCTTATTTCGTCGCTGTATCCAAATGTGGTGTTGGCGTACGGATTGTATGTATAAGTCTCAATCTTGACGATGCTGTCGTCAAAGATCGGCTCGCCTCCAATGTTCAAGATGTTAGACATCTTAGATATTTTGTACGATGAATCCCAATGATTTTAAAAATTCAACGTTTGACGCGGTGAGTTTCTTCTTATCGGACGATCGAATATTTTTAACTGTCGTATTTTACAATTTATTTCACACGGCCGAATATTCTTGATTGGCGTAAAAATTGTGTCTTTCACTTGCTCATTCAACACGAGCATCTCACGTTATCGTCTTCGTACGTGTAATCTAACGGTAAACTTCTCTCCACGAAAATCGAGTAATTGACCGTCCTGATCCACAATGCGAATCGTCAAATCAGTAATGCTCCGTGCGACGATTGGAAGGTAAATGATCTGTGCAGGCGTTTCCGATATCTCATATCCTGGTGGTACCCTCGGCGAAAATTCGTGTATCATGTGTACGCACTTGTCGTTGCTGTACGCACCCGCAGTCACGTTACATTCTATGCGAATAATGTTTACGTTTATGATATTTATAGGTGCATCCGATTCATGCCACATTTGCGATTCAAGAATACGACGCGATGAAAATCCCAACAGCGATTCAATGTTGTTAGGTTTAATGAAATTTATCCAATAAGCACACATAATCTCGCTCTTCATTGTATTATTGTTAGCACGAATCACCAGTGGATATTCACTCTCTTCTTCATCTTCTTTGCGAAACGTCCTCTTTGTCGCTACATCGGAATGAGATTGTAAAATTGCACGTTTCAAATATCTATCTATATCACGCAATTCATACGATCTTTCGGGAATTGTAATTTCCTTGTCATCTTTGTCGTAATAAAATTTGTTATTCGACGAATTTACATTAGGTATGGTATAGTATGTTTCAAAATCTGTGAGACCGAACTCGTAATCGCCATCGCTCAAATCTACGGCTGGAAAATAGCTTACCGCGACGATGCTACTCTTGCCGGTTAGCGTAAACGTTTAGCGTAAACGTCAATGACATGTTGAAACGAATACTGAGTTAAATTGCGCAATGTTAGCCTTTAAATTGATTAACTGTTTGAAGAAAACGCAGACATAGTTGGCTGCAATTGTTTTGATCATAACGTTGATAAGGCGTGTGATTGTACTCGATCCGCGTTACATCTAAATATTGCACCAGTTTTTTCAGTGTTCTAAGATTGCCGAAACTATCAAAGTATATAGCGCGATTTCCTCTCTTTGCATAGGCCACCCAGTGTGTACCCGATCCTTCAGCCATTATCTAAAATTACAATACCGCTCTCATTTCGATTTGTTCCTGCCGTTGGTAATGCTGTACGCATAAAAATTCCTCTAAACCTAAAGTATGGAATATGCATACGTTTCACTAACTGTAATAATTGTATGTTGGTAGTTGCACCTTTTGGCATTTTTAACGTCTTTTTGGCGTTTTTTTTTGTCGACACTCCTTGTCCACGCTTATATGGAGCGAGATAAACTCCATAACCTTCCATGACACGATTATGACGTTTCAATTCGTTCAGCTGACGTTGCGCTGCCTTGTTATCATTCACAACTTTCGCAACTCCCGCCGCTCCGCCGACCAACGATCCGAGAACGCCCAACAGCGGTTCGCTACCGGAAGTATTCGTTTACTCGCACTTTTCTTTTTATTTCCTTTTTTTTCAAACCCATACCGATTTTGAGTGGCACCCGTTTGGCCACGTCAATATTGGCCACGGTCCCGATTGGCCACGTCAATATTGACCACGTCAATATTGACCACGTCAATATTGGCCACGTCATTATTGACCACAATCCCGATTGACCACGGGGTGGATTGGCCACGTCATTATTGGCCACGCGTCATTATTGACCACGTCAATATTGGCCACGCGTGATATTGCTCACGTCAATAATGGCCACGTCAATATTGGCCACGCGTCATTATTGCCCACGTTATTATTGGCCACGCGTCAATATTGACCACGTCATTATTGCCCACGTCATTATTGCACACGCGTCATTATTGGCCACGCGTCATTATTGGCCACGTCATTATTGGCCACGTTAATATTGGCCACGCGTGATATTGCTCACGTCAATAATGGCCACGTCAATATTGGCCACGCGTCAATATTGACCACGTCATTATTGCCCACGCGTCATTATTGCCCACGTCACTATTGACCACGCGTCATTATTGCCCACGCGTCATTATTGCCCACGTCAATATTAATCAATTTTTTTGCTTAGCGTAGAAAGTTGCAAACCCATGTGGTGCAGAGAAATGCTTTGCACACACACACGCACACACACACACACACGGGGGGGGTGCAAGGGGGGCCTTCGGCCCCTCCTCCCGCACCCACCCCGTCTAAGTCGCAAACCCATATACAGTAATGACGTGGGCAATAGTGACGCGTGGTCAATAATGACGTGGGCAATAATGACGCGTGGGCAATAATGACGTGGTCAATATTGACGCGTGGCCAATATTGACGTGGCCATTATTGACGTGGGCAATATTGACGTGGTCAATAATGACGCGTGGCCAATAATGACGTGGCCAATAATGACGTGTGGCCAATAATGACGTGGCCAATAATGACGCGTGGGCAATAATGACGTGGGCAATAATGACGCGTGGGCAATAATGACGTGGGCAATAATGACGCGTGGGCAATAATGACGTGGGCAATAATGACGCGTGGCCAATATTGACGTGGCCATTATTGACGTGGGTAATATCACGCGTGGCCAATATTGACGTGGCCAATATTGACGTGGCCAATATTGACGTGGTCAATAATGACGCGTGACCAATAATGACGTGGCCAATCCACCCCGTGGTCAATCGGGATCGTGGTCAATAATGACGTGGCCAATATTGACGTGGTCAATATTGACGTGGCCAATATTGACGTGGCCAATCGGGACCGTGGCCAATATTGACGTGGGCAAACGGGACGCTCCCTCGATTTTTGTCTTAGTTTTCATAGCTACCCAAACGGCTGCTGCAGCAGCTCTTTCTCCGAAAGTCGAATCGTTCGCTGTAATGCGTTTTCGCGCTTCCGCAGCGAGTATATTATCAGCTGCGTGTCTATCGGGGAGTTCGTTGCTCCGGGAGTACGCAATGTTATGTTCGCGACACGCCGTTTCTAATGGATTAATACCCCGATCGCCCCTGGCCAATCGCTTTTTCAGCCTAGTACCCGGACCGCAAAATTGATATCCTGGTATGTGCAGTTCGAAAGGAAGCGCATTTATCAAGCACGATTTAACAAGCCGCGACCTACCTCTTGCATTCGCGACAATTCTTTATCCACGGTGCGGGGCCGTCGATGTGCGTTTGGTGCAACGATTGATTGTAATGTTCGTAGCAACGACGGTGGCTTCGAATCTCCGGATCAGTCTTTATATGTTCCAGAAGCCTATCCCACACGTGTTCGATATAGTTGCCACACACGCGTAGCAGAATAGGTTTCGACACGAATTCGAACTGCTCGGCACTCAAATCGAGTATATCGGAGGGATGTGACAATATGAGAAACATTTTACATACTGAGCAATTTTGCTTGGTGCGTCTCTATAAATAGATCGGTCTTATTATAATTTTTTATCAGTTTTTATCAGAGCATAGAGGGAGAAAATATGCGGTTCGTACAACATTCACCAGCGATTAAAGTAACAAATTTCGATGACAGAATAATGTCCGAAAGAAAAATACGGAGGCATGGAAACATGTTGCCGAGTTCTATACGCGGAATAATTTGCGGCCCATCAAATTGTGGCAAGACAAACGTATTAATAAGCTTGTTGGAAAGTCCGCATGGAGTACGTTTTGAGAACGTGTATGTGTACTCGAAATCATTACAACAACCGAAATATCGATATTTGAAAAATTTATTGACACCAATTGAAGAAGTTAGTTATTTTGCATTCTCCAATAACTGTGATGTCATTCAGCTGAGTGAAGCGCTTCCGAATTCCATTTTTATTTTTGATGACGTGGCGTGTAATAAGCAAGATACGATAAGAGACTACTTTGCAATGGGGCGACACGTGGATGTCGACTGCTTCTATCTCTGTCAGACGTATGCAAAGGTACCGAAACATCTTATACGCGACAATGCGAATTTGCTAATTTTATTCAAGCAGGATGGTACCAATCTAAAACATGCGTACAAGGATCATGTAAATACCGACATGTCTTATGAGGATTTTAGCAATTTATGTCATACTTGTTGGCAACAAGAGTATGGATTTTTAGTGATAGATAGGGATAGTGCACTCGCCGATGGACGATATCGAAAAGTATTTAATGACTTCGCAATACCATAAAGCAGTTAGTTGTTAGTTGTTTTTGGTACGTTGACCAAGTAGCGTTTCTCAACATGAATAACACAGATAACAATATGGGTCCTGAGAAGATTGTGAAAGAGATTGCAAAAACGAGTGATTCAATTCGCAAAAGATATCGCACATTGAAAGCGGGTAAAGTGCAAGAAGAAATGGCGTTGGAGAGACACTTTAAGCCCATTGTCGAACCATTAAAACAGATTGTTGAAAACACCATTGGTGATGTATCAGATCCGATTAAGAATGAAACGTTCTTCTCGGGGGAAGACGAATACGCAGAACCAAAACCCAAACGAAAGCGATCAAACGCTTTGTTTAACCATTCTATAATGGCCTCTACTTCTGTTACAAAAATGAGACGATCAAAAACTATACCAACTAATGTGAATGAAACATCACAAATATTACATGATAGTGATTTATCGTACAGTCATGTACCTTCCGTCGAAGACGTTTTTGAAATCGCAGCCAATGAACCGCTTGTGACGTCTATTCGACAACAGTTGGAAACGCGAGAGGTACGTGAAAAGTTGCACACGCACTATGGTCCATTAGGTCAAAAATATATGGGAGCTGTTCTGAGCGGTAAAAAACCAGTCATAATAGATACTGTTTACGTAGTTTATTTCACCGACTTTGGAACGATGCTTGGCGATAAACGCATTAACATACATAAGAATGATAACATAGTCATAGATGGTAAAATATACGCGGGAACGCCTGGTCCGTACGAATTAATTTTCATGAAAATGCCCAACACGTACACGAATAATGACCTGCAAAATTATAAAAACATTCTATTGGCGACAAATGCATATAGACGCGGACATATAGCACATAATCAAGTAATGGGCAACAATGGGTCTAAATATAAAAATATAATTGCGTCCTTAGTAACAGATGCAAAAGTTGGACAAGGTCTACCGAGCGCTATTACATTAAATGATAACAAGATCGATTACGTTCATTGGGATGATCCCAACGAGCTTGTGAATCGCCTTCGATTGCTTGAGGCCTCACACCAGGTAGGGCACAATGCTCATGACAACGAGATTCTATCAATTATTGATGAACTTCGCGAGGCTGGTTTTATTATAAATTAAAACTGCGTGAAACAAATCATTTAGTCAACATCGAAATGTCAATCAACAAGTTTGGAACATCACTCGGAAGAGATGGTGGGTAACCATATTATCAATGGAGTGGATTAGTCAGAAATTACGTGCGCGATAACGCTTTTTGCATGGTTGTCACCGATTTTGATGCAAAGTTGCGCAAGATTCGACGTTTAGCTTTACCTGTAGACAATAGTGATGCAACCAATAAACGATACGTGCAACAAACCGCGAAAATTTTAAACGATCGACAAGATAAAATCGAGAGGAAGATTGAGACACTTCAAAGTAAGGTTGAAATTACAGCTCATATGCTAAACGAGATTCAAAGACAGCTCGACGCAGTGACTCATCGTGCAGAGTAAAAAAGTCGGTACATTGAATATATGCACCATTTACATGTCATACTTTGAATATGTCTGAGAAACAATTGTTGGTTGACGAGTTGCATGCTCCGGCGAGAAGAAATTTTCCTCGAAGACGCGTCATAGTTCATGGATACGATGACCTGTGGCAGGCGGATGTGGTTGAGATGCGTCCTTACACACGATTTAACCGAGGTTATCACTACATACTCACCGTTATCGACGTACTGAGCAAGCATGCATGGGCTGTGCCGCTGAAGACCAAGAGTGGTAGCGAAGTTGCTATTGCGATTGCAAAGATAATTCGGAGAGATGGAAGATGTTCGAAAAATTTGCAAACAGACAAATGAAAGGAATTTTATAACGCCAACGTGCAGAAGCTATTGAAAAAACATAATATCAATCATTATTCTACATACTCTATAATGAAAGCATCAGTTGTCGAACGCTTTAACCGAACATTAAAGAACGTCATGTGGAAACAATTTACACTCAATGGAAATTATAGATGGATTGATTTGCTGCAGCGTCTCGTGTCAGAGTATAATGCACAAAAGCATCGAATTATCGGCATGCGACCCATCGATGTTACGCCTGCAATCGCTAAAAAACTCTTAACCACGGTGTATAGTCACGTAAAAATTGCGGCATCCGCGCAATTTAAAGTAGGTAACCTGGTGCGTGTCAGCAAATTCAAAACTGTTTTTGAGAAGGGCTATACACCAAATTGGACTACGGAGATATTTAAAATTATTAAAGCACAGCGTACCAATCCTGTGACATATGTACTGAAAGATTCCTGTGGAAAACCTATCGCTGGAGGATTCTACGAATATGAACTGCAGCGTGTTGCGAATCCTGATGTGTATCTCGTTGAAGAAATATTACGCAGGAAAGGAGATGAGGTTTATGTCAAGTGGCTGGGATTCGTTGGATCGCATAATTCATGGATACATAAAGACAATGTTATTTAACCCATATAAAAATTGTTTTTATTATATTCGCATAAAAGTACAATGTAACATATAAACATATTACATAAAATACATTAATTTTATATTATGCGAGATTTCTTTATCATCAAAATACATTCTTATTAATACCTGTTTTTAACATAAAAATATATAATTATTTTTAATGTAAAATGTAAAATTTATAACTATATAATGTTAAAGATATAAATATATTATAGCGGTATTCGATTATGTCTCCATGGTAACGTTTCAACTGAATCAGGTATAAGGTATCTCTTATCGTGGTATGGACTCAAAGCAATTTTCGTTTCGGACACTGTATATACTTCATGCAGCTTGGATTTTATGCATGATTGGCGACGCGTCATCTCGATTTCATCTCTCAAACACCGGGTATAATCATCGAACGTTATTCGCGCTACTACATTATTCTTGACACCTTTCGCCTTTTTAGTGTCCTTTTTTCCATCAACCTTCAACGCATACATCTTTGCTCTAAGTCCAACAAAATCAGTCATTATCACGCCATTATTCTCATCTTTCATTAGGCCTGGAACTTTTTTATTCTCGAGAGGCATACCGTACGCGTTGTTGACCGGATAATCGCTCGTGTCGAACCTAGCGATATCGCGTTTCATCGTCTCGTAGATATCCTCACACTCGACGAGGTATATGAGACTGTCAGTGTCGGTGTACATGACTCTACATTTGTCGCGATATAAAGGTAGCATGTATTCGTGGTGAAATTCATATAGACACGTCTTAGAAATATCTAGGATACACATGCCTACGTAAATCGGCTTATATAATTTCACCTCGACTTTTCTAAGTTCAACGGCGATTAAATTTTCCGCAAAAATACTTCGACTATGAAAATTTGGTTTTGCGATCATTGTCTCCGCACCATACCGCCCCGCCCATTTCGTCAACAACTTAACGTCAACATGATTGCGCACATTCTCCATGGTTTTACGAAACACTGCATTATTCATTAATTTATACAAGTTTTTTTCGAAATCATTTTTGGCGAGGGCCCGGAATCGTGTATTTAACTCTATGTATTTACAGAGCCATGGAGATTGTGCGAATTGTAATATACGGTGTATCTTCGCGATACGAAGACCGTGACGCGTGCACTGCTGCAGGTTGCGGTAATGTATGACGTAACGTTCCTTATCATACAGCGTAGCGAGAAGTTTACATTCATGCTTGCCTGGCGGTTTATCGCGTGTTGGGCAGAAAGGTAGGTCAGCGTGCTCGTCGTGAAGGTCTCGGGGATACTCGAGATCAACTTCGAGAATGTATCCCGTTGGAGAATCAGCAGCTATCGCATTTATGTCAAAATTCGAGACTTCGATCCTATGAAATTCCCCGTATGGCAGCGGCTGACACATCGCCCAACCGTACAAATTATTAACGTCAAAATACATAAGATATGAGGATGGTTTCGATAGGTCGTACGTCTGCATGTATTTGTTGTGATAGCCTGTGCATATCTGCCTGAACATTGAGACCGCCGCGTATACCGCGTTCGATGAACATTACCATGTCAATGTCAGTAAGCAGTTCGAAAGTAATTTTTGTATATTTTAACATAGCGTCCCACGTGTATCCGGGGAGAGTGTAATAATGTGCTGGATCGAGACCGTAACTTTCTAAGCATTTATCGCAAAAATTTTCAAAAATGTTAGCTAACAATAACACATCCGTTTTCAAATATAGATCGCTGTATTCACCCAACGTTCGAACAGAGAATTGCTTCCAGATTCTCGTCGTGCATGTAATCGCTCTCGGATACAGTACCAAAGGTCAGGGAACTGAAAAATCATTTGCGCGGCGGTAAACACGTATCCTGCAGCTTGTTCACACAGTCAACGTAATCATACGGAAATACACCTTTTCGTGTCAATAAATCAAAATCCTCGTCAGATAAGTGTAAAAATTCGGAACGTACAATTTTTAATTTTTCTTTGCCTAGAAATGATGCCAATTTTTCGAGACTAGTATTAAAAAATTTATATGAATCTATGAACCGTAGTTTTATGTAATTGTGTGGATCTAATTTATCAGCTGTGTCTACGGCATGTTTTATAAAAGAAATGTACTTTTCTTTCGTGATGGGAAGTACGTCGGTCTTCCCTTTGAACGCTGTGGCTATTTCCTTAATAATGAAATGCGAATTGTATTCAGACAAGTTATGAAAAATAATTGGCATGTATGATGCATTTCGATCATTTAAATTACAGAGAGAATGTGCAGGACCGCGGTAACGACCAGTCAAATGACAATGATCGCGCACCCGCGTATCATCCGACGCGAATGGCTTATCGCAGATATGACACCGCGTCCCGCTACGGTATGCCTCCAATTGTTCCTCCGATAACGTTTCCATGGGGACATTAATTGATAAACGAGTCTTAACATTATACGCTAATTCTTCAAGTTGTTTAGTGAATCACGCGACGCAATCTTTATCGCGACGAAACCGGTACGCGGATAACGCGTTGTCGTACGAGCATTGCACGTAATATCCGATGTTGAATACCTCATGTTGTTGATATGTGTACGACGCTTGCTATGTATCATGTTGCGTCTTCCGCAGCACACACTCGAGGTCCGCGTAGACAATAAAGGGCACTCGTTCCTTGTGGTTTACATTCCGGAAATTCAACCACTTGTCGTCTTCAGCGGGCAATGTGATAGCGCAGTCGTTCATTCTCTGACAGTCTACAGCGTGTGATTGCAACCTCTCGCATGATGAAAAATAGTGCAGGCACCTGTAAAAATAATTAAAAAAAATTTTAATTATTTTTTTTGCTAGATCATAAAATTTATTTTAATATATTATACATACCGATCGCAAATGTATCTTTTTCCATCATGTTTGCTCAGTTGGGATCTGATGAGGCGGGACAGATTTTTTATCCAGACAAAGTGGCCCACGCTGTCTTCGCGCGGATTTTGCACGTATAATAAATTGACATGCTTCTCTTTCTTGTCATTGAAGAGCCGCAGCGGAAGAATCTTGAGCATTGCCATTTCCTTTTTCATCCCGTAGACTTTGATCGATATATTGTTAAGACTCTCAAATTTTTCAATATCCTATACTGTAACGGGAAACACAATATCATCAAACTTTAGGACTGTTGCATAATGCGGATATGACAATTCCAATCCTGTGTTTCTTTCAGCAGGATGTAGAGCGGCGACCACTGACCACGCGAAGCATGCATTGTCCTTTGAATTAACGTTCACTACTGCACGCTTCATCATTATTTCTCGCGGTAATATCACATGACACCCCGCATGTAGAGGATTGTACTTATTTATGTTTAGAGTCAAATTAAGAATTCACGACAACGCCCACCCGCTTTTTCACTATAACTTTTTCGTGAATAAATGCATGCACACATACATGTGTGTGTTATATAAAAACATGTTTTTATATAATATTATGTACAATAATTATTTATAAATTTACATAATTTTACACACATACACACACAGGCGCGCGCGCACGCACACATAGAAAAAAATACACACACAGTAAAAAATATAGCCCATAATATATGTAATTGCGGGCTGCCAACTACATAAAATACTTAACACAATATTTACTGTTAACGCAAGTACAATGTTGATACTGCAATAACATATGGTATTCCATTGAGTAGGCAGTCCTCAACTACATATCTTATTGGATACATTATATTTTTTTGCAGTGTATATATGATTTCACGTCAATATCAGTTATATTAATTGATTTTGGAACAGCCATAAGAAAATCAGTATATCTACCAGTTTGGAGTCAATGTTAATTACAACCAAACAATATATTGATTTTCTACACCTGACATTCATTAATATTATGTAAATTTTTATTTCTATTTTCTGTATATACCTCTTTAATATTTCTTTTTTTCTTCTCTTACTCTCTGATTCCTCTATTTCTTTTTTTCTTTTTTTAATATAATGCTTATTTTCTTTAACCTTAAATAATCACGTTCTTGAAACTCTTTGAGTGATGCTAATGTGGGCTCGATAACGCGTCGCTCGTACCACTCGTCCAAGTCCGACGTTTGGAGTAGTTTACAATTTTTAGTGTTTATACTTTTGTTGGCACGTTTATCACTCTTTACAAACACGCCGTTGAATGCTGTATTCACTTTTACACTGTTGTGTTTCTCTAGAGCGTGACACACTCGTTCGAGCACTATACCGCCTGCGTCTTCTAAAAACGTTCGCAATTCAATATAGTTTGTATTTATCACTGCACCTGTCTGAATGCGATTCTCAATCTGTATCTATCTCTCGCCACATGAGTTTGTTCGCGTTATTACTAGTGCTCGCGTAATTACCACCTACATGCACGAAACGTCTTTGTAATTGTGTCTTTTCACCTTCGAGTCGCGCGATCCTTGCCACCAATGATTGTCTTTGTCCGATGGCAAGCCGAGGACGCTTTATGCGGCTATGTTCCTCAAGCTGTTGTATAAACTCGTTGCATCGCTGCAACCACATAAAACACTCGTTCAAAGTAGTGACTTCATTTGCTTGCTCCAACAGCTCGCGTTCCACTTGCTCGAAATTATTCTCCATTTTTATATCTTTTTATCACTGTTTTAAAACAATACCGCACAATCTTCAACAGGACACTCGCATGTAATTTCGTAGCACCTAATGCAGAATCGAAATTTGTTTTGAATTTCAAACTGCATTAGCTTGCCTTGTCTTTCACACCGAATAAAAAAACATATCTCCATCTTTTGCTCAGACAGAACGTATTCATCCTCATCATTGTTCAAAAGATTTGAAAATTCGTGGTATGTGCGCAGCATTTTCTCTACATAAGGATTCTCAGTATCATAACAAAAGTGGGTCATTATTGCTATCACTTCGATATACTTTCCAACACCTGCTGGTAACTCAATGAGATGGTAACAGTATTCCTGAGTCTTTTCTACGATTTGTTTTGCTATATCATCTTCATTTTCATCGGTGTCAACCCAATTGAGTATCTCTCTATATAATTTTTGCTTCGTATGATGAGGCCAGTTATGAACAAATTGGTCGTGTATGTAAACTTCCTGTATTACGGTGCGTTCATGCGTTCCGTGTATACCGAGTTCTCGATCACGTAGGAATTGCACTGGTGATATTCTCTGCACATGCTTTCGTTTTTTGAAATCATCATTATTGTTAAGAACATAAATGGCATCTTCTACGATATCGTCATTCATGTTGTAATAATGTAGTTTTTATACTAAGAAGTCTCTACTGTGCGCACACTGAACACATATTGCACTGAATTATTACTCCGGATGACGGTTTCAAGTTGCACTCGGATCTTAAACTTCACATCAAATGCGATATTATGCGTTTCCCGACCGCTTATATATTTTTTATAACTCTTCATTTTCTTTGTCTTAACATCGGTGCTTGACCTCTGCAAGATTTGCATTATTTGAATGTGCGATTCTGAATGATCTCATCAAGTAAGTATCAAATGATTTATGTACGTCTTTAAAACATATTTTGTTACAGCAGCCATACATCGGCGTTTGACCTCTCAAAAATTCACATTATTTAAATGTGTGATTTTCGTATGATCTCATCAGTAAGTATCAAATGTACGTGCCTAAAACATATTTTGCCGCAGCAGCCGTACATCGGCGCTTGACCTCTGAAACGTTAGGCATCCTTGAATGTGTGAAGTTTGAAATATGTGATTGTCTCCTCTACTGAGATGTGTGAAGGGCGTGCAATATAAGAAGAGTTCTGACAACAGTATTACATCAGTTAATCAGTGGAATACGGACGGTAAAGTTCCAATCATTAGTTAATCGGAGGAAGTCGGAGTTTCCCCTAAAAATGAACTATTACGTTCCGATTCAGCAAAATGAAACGTGTGATAAACCGTAAGTATTTTTAAAATTAATTAAATCAAATTTTGTTACATATTTAGTTGGATTTTATTTTTTATATCTTGCAACACTTTTTTTCTTTACAGATCAATGTTGCAGCCGCGTCATACTCCGCGCATTCTGGGGAGGAAATTTGCTTTGACGGCTACATTCTACAAATATTTGGATATAGGAATTAGTGTGACTTGAGCCTTTTGTAGAGATGATTCTTGGTGACAACAAGGGCAATGAGATACCGCTGTCACGTGATACCTGGGTAATAATGATTGAGAAACGGACGGATATCGAGCAACTCCTGCAGTCGGCAACCGCTACATCGTTGTGGATTAATGATCTTTTCATCGAAGTCGTTAAAATACGTAACGAGAGTATCATAAAATTTACTTTAAATAACAAAATTATGTACATGAAACCATCGACTCTACAATTTTTACTAAATCCTGAAGATGTTATCAATAATGCATATTTTAAGTTATGGGATGATATGCATATAGTAAAAGAACGATGTAATCAATTTGTAAACTGTTTGCGGCGAAATAATATTCATAACAAGTGCGATGCAGTCAAATTGTTAAATGAAATATGTGTAAAAACTTTGCTCGTAGATTGCGAACTGATGGTTTATGCATCAGACAATATTGTATACGACGCGTTACAAAAGGAATAAATAAATAAAATTATAAATAATTATTCTAACTTATTTTCTCTCTTCCCTATTCCTTTGCGGTATAATGGCGTGCGCAGAACCGAGTAGGAGGTACATAGATAAGATGGGTGGGAACGCATGTATGTAACCGCATATGAAAGATCGCCACGAATGAAAGAAAAAGACCGAGAGAATGATAAGACTGTATGGTTGGAAATATCGCGTACGGATGAGAGAGAGAGAGAGAGAGAGAGATTCGCAATAGAGGGAGAGAGCGAGCACCGCGGCGATGGCTGCTGCAGCAGCGGCAGGCGGCGGCGGCGGCGGCGGTGGTCGCGGACCCCGATTCCCCCTCTCCGCTTCCGGGTCGCGGACCCGAAAATCTGCGTCAGCAATTTCCGCACCGCGAGATCCCCCTCCTCGCGTGACGTCATATCCCTGCGCCTACGGGTAGCCCCCCGCACACCCGCACCCGCCTCGGAGCCCCGTAATTAGAACTGTCTTAGTATTAACTACTCTTAAGGGGATGCTGGACTGCTTCTCAAACTTGATCGAGGTCGATAATGTAGAGTCATTCGTGTATATCATTAATGAGATTTCGTATATATCTCTTTTATAAATTTGGAAATTCTTTTCCAGAATTAAAGTACACATATTAATATCAATCTGTGAATTGGATTTTATATCAAGAACAAAAAAAATTTTTTTTATATTACTCTACTTATTGACTTCTTCCGAATCCGCACTCACACATACATGAAATTTTCATAGACATTTTTCTCTTATACCAAAAGCTTCGTAGCTGTTCTGAAAGCACATTATTATTCTTTCCTATAGTGACAACCCTGCATAACGGTTATTTTGTACGTAAAGAATCTTTAAAACTTAGTGTTGTGGATGAAAGTTACGAGACGACTGCACAAAAGTATAATTTTTTAATTTTTTCTTGTTTTTTAAAGAAAATTGTATCTAGCAGGGTTTGTTATTGTCTATACTGTTATGAGTGACACACTCATAACGATAAGGTGTCAGTAACACGATGACGTAAGTCGGTCAGCTGCAGTCAGCATCGAGCGCATCGCGCGAGGTTTCGCGCAATCCGCTCGACAATTAGCGCAATGCTCCTTAGACAGCACTTGCTGTCTAAGCAAAAATTTGGAATACTGACCGATTTACGCCCTCACGCAATCCACCCCTTCTTTCGATCCAACTACCGAGTTATCGGATATATAAACCGGCGAAAGAAGGTGAGGATCGGGTCAATTCGAAGTAGACAAACTAAGACTACACACGACACTCTGCTTTGCGGGGTCGTGTATCGCCGAGATAACTTATTGTAAATATACAACCGTGACACTCTGCCTTGCGGGGTCGCGATCTAACTATTGTAACTGAATACAAGAATAAAAGTGTTCAAGACAAATAACGGTGTATGTGACGAAATACCTTCCTCGCGAGATCTCTGGCAGCGATCCCAAAATCGTACTCACAACGAGGGGTACAACAGTGGTGGCAGCGGTGAGGATTTGCACTGCCAAAAGGAAGATCCAAGAGGAACCAAGCGTCACCGAGCAATCAGCTGTACAGGCCAGGAAGCCAGCCACGCCGGAGCGTACATAGCGCGTCAGCGATAAGAGTGAAACTCGAGACGACGCCGAGACCTACCGCGACAAGGCTCAGCTGATCGCCGCACCATGCAGCTCATTGTACTTATGTAAGTCCGACAAACATTAAATTGTAACGCGAAACGAGCGTAGGACGACATAAAACTGTAACACGAATAGAGCAAAATATCGGTTGACCCCCGGTAACCGCGATTACCGTAAAAAGACATAGCTAAGATAGCTACTGTACTTCAAAGGCATACGAATGCAAACGCACTAGCGCAACGCGACATACGATACCGCGAAATAAAACGCGAACTCAGCACACGCGCTTACACTCGAACGTAAATGTCCGACCAAAACACTGATACAGCGCTTAACGTTGTTCTTCGGCAGTCATTGTCCTTTTTTTTAGGTCGACCGTGAAGGGACCAACACTCTTTTCGGGTGTGGCCTGCCTTTTTGCAATGGTCACAGTATAGTTCCACTATGTTTACGCGAGGCCGTCCCTCCGGTCGCGGTAACTCGAACCGGTTAGCGTATCGGCTGCTGCGGCATTCTCGCCCGTCATGCCCATTCTTGCCGCACTTTCCGCATCGCAGAATATTCCGTGCGTACTTTGGGACGGTGTGAGGGTCTTTCTTCCGATTTCGGTTAGGTTCCCTTACTTTTTCTTCGGCACTGGCGCCGGATATCGTGTCCTGCAGCGTTCTGTATCGCTGGGCGCGTACCAGTAGGCCTATTCTGTAACTCGTTAAAAAGATAGCGACAACTATCGTTAAGTTACCGTTATCGAAATTCGTCGCTTGCGCTAGCGACGGCCTAGTGAAATTGGTATTCTGTAACTGAAGGAAGCGAGGCTAGTCGTTACATGACATTGTTAACGATGTCGATAGCGACGTCAATGCGTTCTTAAAAACATCATGAAAATTTTGCTTGTTGACCAATGAAACGTCGCGTATTCCACTGTGCCTGGGAAAATACACACATGGCACTCTTAACCATAACCTTATTTCGGTGTATATTTTTGTAAAGTGGAAATTGTGTAATTACACGAAGTTTTTCTTAAACTTGTTTTTAGGTTTACGAGAGAATGTAAGTATATAACAGTCAATAGTAAATTGAGTTTTATTTGCAATAAATAAATAAATTCTAAAATTGGATGCTTGTAAAGTAGAAGCTGAATAGATCGAAATACGTGTTTAAGATTACATTTTTGTGAAAGGTCACAACCACCAGCAAAAAAAGCGAGACAAGGGCGAGCAACAAAAGAACAATTGGAGGCAATGGTGGATTATTTTGTTATTAATCCTCATGTTGCAACCGGCAAATTTATATCGTTGCAAGGGCAAGCTGATCTTCAAGGAAGTTGGGAGGAACTGGCCAACCAACTAAATGCAATGTCCAAAAGTGGCAAGGAGAAAGATGTTGCTTCTTGGAAAATTGTAAGTATATATTTACAAATAATTGAACATGTAATTCTGCAAAAATGAGAGTTGTCAAATATGTATGTGTTTATTGCAGACATGGAGGGACAGCAAAACGAAAGTTTCAGAGAAGATCTCGAAACTTCGCGCCGCTCGTGCACAAACAGGCAATAGGCCAGTTGAAAATCATCTCACGGAGATGGATAAAAAAATTCTGGGAATTATTGGCTACGATTTTGAAGGAGTTAATAATTCCATCGATAGCTTTCCTGAAGAACAGGTGATGCAGCAAACAATAATTAAAATTATCAAACGTCGAAGGAATGCCTATATCGGTCTGCAGTAATTTGCAATGGTTTTTGGTACTTAATAATAATTTTTGTATGAATTTGCAGGAGTTTGCTAATGAGGTACTGGCAGCAGGAAACTCAGAGATTCTTGATAGGGCACCTATTGTCATCTCGTGTCGTGCCGAAAATGAAAATGCAATAATTTTCAACGAAGACAATCCCACGACTTCTGGAGAATTGGTTTATGATGCCGGTAATTATTTCATGATAAAATAACGTCCATGTGAAGTTAAATAGTGTTATAATTCATATTTAGATTTTTCAAATTACAAGTTATCGCTGAGTTTCTAACTAACTTCTCCTATTAAAGTAACAAAATAACCAACTAGAAACACGGCGATATCTGGAAATGTAAAAAGTCAGAAAAGCAAAGTAACGAAGAAGCATGAAATTTGTATATACCATGTTGTACAGAGAAACTTTAGTGGGAGATAATGACGATGTCTACAATAATGCACCGGAGGAAATAGAAAATACACCACCTGTTCCTACTCCTATGAAAAAAATTGCAAGAAGAAAAAGTGAGTATAACTCAATCAGGAAACAATTGACGTAAAATAAAAATAAAATTGTTTTTACAACACATGTATAAAAACGCGATTTTTTGCGACATTCGGACTTGCTAAATCGCAATTTTCATCAGTGTATTAGTTGCGAAAAATACGGTGTGTATCTTGTGCGAAATAGCTTTTCTACTCATGTGATTGCCGTCTTATTATTGCCGTTCTATTATTAATTATAGTAAGATAAATGATTAATAATAATAATAAAATAACTATTAATGTAAAATAAATATTAAATTAATATTGAGTAAATATTAAATATATTTTTCTTTATCTTTATTTCAAATGATTAATTAATATAAAGTAAATGTGTTCGGTTAATGTGACATAAATAAACATTTATTTATGTCACATTATTAAATAAACATTTATAGGATTATTAATTATAATGATTAATTAATATAAAATATTGAATAAACGTTTAATAAAATTTTTTTTATTCATTATTTTAAATGACTAGTTAATGACATGTAAATACAAGTTCTTCGGATAAACAAATTGTTTCATAATCAACATATTACTGTACGTCTTTATTATTTATTTAAGGAATTAGTACCGAGAGAATTGGCGTTCAATTCTCAGAAGCCAGAGAAGTATTTCAGGCGATCGAGGCGCAAAATGCTAATACGATGAATGTGAGTTGTAATTATTCGCTATTGTCACCTTTTTATAAATGTATATTTATTTGAGGCATTTTCATTAAATTAATTATCGCATTTGAATGTAAAACAGGTTTTAGCCCAAAGTACGCAATTGCAGGCGGAAGCAGCATCTAAGCTTGCAGATGCTGCTTTAATGATGGCAGAAAACGATAAGAGAAGGAATGACATTTTTGAAAGGATGGTCGAATATGATCGCGTACGAAATGTCTTGCTCGATAGTCTCACTAGAATTCTAGAAACTTCGCTTTCAAGAAAGTCATGATAAATAGTAGATTAATATCGTAGATGACAGATAGCACATAGTCATAGTATTGTCAGTATTACTATTTTATTAATATAATACAATGTTTATTAAAAGTTACAAAAGTTTAATACTATAATGTTTAATACTATAATGTTTATTAAAAGTTACAAAAGTTTATATAATTTAGACAATAAAATATGTGTACAATTATGTGATAATATTATCGGCTAAATAAAATGATCAAAAATTAACATCACTTGATTTTGTTATTTCGTACATTTAGTTGGCATTCGCATTACCGTCGGGAAGGTGTTCATATCGTTCGCGCATTAATTGACTCTGAATGCGCTGCGCTAGGGCACGAGGGCCTTGTCTAATATTTTCATCACCTTGATCATTGTCTCGTATTTGTACATTATTATTATTGACACCATCATCAACGGCATCATAGTAGTCGGCTGCAGGAAGGCGATGATAAAGTCGCATATTATGCAATACAGCACAAGCATTCACGATATGTCCAGCAAACGTCGGATCGTACATCAATACGCGTTGATACGATAAATATCTCCACATACCCTTGAAACAACCGAAAAATCGCTCGACTACATTTCTTGCTTTACACAAGTCCCTCGTGTATTCGAATTGCCGAGTTCCTTCAGGGTAATGTGGCAAGGGCGTCATGAGCCACGGTTCCAACGGATATCCAGCATCACCTGTAAAAAATGTACATTTAAGATATAAAAATATATCTTACTCTTGTCTAAAAAGATGTTTGTCTATATTTGCAACAAACTGCGTAAATTCCTTATAAAATAAAATATTTTTATTTATTCATTAATATTTATGAATCTAATTTCTATTTCTTCACATTAGTGAAGAACATTAGTGAAACGAGCAATTCTCCAAAGAATTTTCAGTACAAAACAAAGTACACAATTTTTGTATAAAAATTGTAAAATAAATTATAAGAGATACACAATAAAATTAACTGTATACCATTTACTGTATACATTATTCATTTATATACATATTAATATATTTATTATTATTATATAATAATTAGTTTTTCATAAATAATATACCTATAAAATATTTTAACTTTAGATTATAATTTTATTATTCAGTATTGCTACTAAAATATAGTAATATATTGAGAAGAGATATTTTAATTAATATAAGTCATTTAACTAATGTTTAAACAAATTTATCCTATTTTTTTTATCACAGCCATTTACCAATTAACCAAGTTCGACGCTCGCCTCTGTCGTAATGAAATTGCATAGCTCGACGGATTGGAGAAGTGCTCCAAATGTATGCATCGTTTCTTGCTCTTGGCCACCTTGCATTGATATTCAATATTTTCATATCTGTATCAACTATCTGAAAGTACATACATAATTATGTTACAGACAGAATAAAAGTGTCCCACAGTAATACATACACATGTCAAGTTACTCACGGCTTGCACATTCAACGAATGATTCCCATGATGATTTACAAATGCTTCTTCGTGTTCAGATGGCCCCAAAATGTTAACAAAGGTACAATCTATTGCTCCAATTGTTCCCTCAAATGGTTATGGTGCATTTGCGAATTTGGCACGCGCCGCCTGGCGTTCTTCCCAAGTCATCGGAAATTGTACCCATCGACGTAAGAGTCGCTGATTAATCGAAGCTGTCACTGCGTGGAGACATCGACTAACTGTTGGCTGACTTACGTTAAAGTTAAATTGATCTCCCGTTGGCCTTTGATAACTGCCATGCGCATAAAACTCAACTGCTATCAACGTCTACAAAATAATATAGTATAACACACAAAAATAGTTTCAGTTTTCAGTTAGTACATGTTAATAAAAAAACATTGTCACACAAGAAGAGAATTACCTGTATTTCCGAAGATATACCAGTAGAACGTTGGCGAATCAAATCAGGCCTTATCAAATTTGTTATTTCCAATGCAAGATCTGGACTAATGCGAAAAATATTCATAAACTCGTTACGAGGGAGATCAAATGGATTCTGTGCGTCTCGCAATACTCTCCGCTCTACGCGCCTTTCCATCTGTCGTACTCTTTTTCGTAGAATCATAAGTTCCCAAGCGAGAAATCCGACAGCCATTATCATGTTCCTTGAAATATATATTGTTAGAGCATGGTAATACTTAACGAAATGGTGTTACAAAGATTGTAACGTGCTGGACAAACAACCTTCATATTTTACTGTTAATAATTCAAGAGGCATATGAATAAGGTTAAATTAATTCAAATTTACTTACCCTTGCTTTCCCTTTATTTTAAAAAAAGTTTCTCTAAAACACAAATCACCATAAGAAAAATACGGGGGTTTTTCAAGGTTAGTTTCGTCCGGAGCAGTCCGAAGACAAAAACTAAACGTGCTCAACCTCTAATCTCCAACGGATATGAGAAAAGTACGCACAGTTTAATGGTTACGCACGCTATCGAGCCTCGTTACACGTTAACGAGGGTTCCCGAACCCCTCGCTTCGGTAATCGTCGCTATCGACTAATTTCGTTAACTTACCGACTGCGATACCGACAAAATTCGTTACCACGATTTACAGAATATCATTTCTCGCTACCGCGTCGCTTCGGTAACTTAACGAACCGAAACCCGTCGTTAACCGTCTTAACGAGTTACAGAATAGGCCTGCAGGAGTTTGATGTCTTCGTGCAAACCGATCTGGTAGTTGTACAGGGCCTGCTCCTTAATATTGTCCAGGATGGCTCGCTGTTGTTCGAGTGTGGTTTTTGCCTTCCTCCATGGACTCATATAGCTCCATGGCAAGCAGGTCCACTCGCCGTCCGAATTCCTGCGCGCTTTCCGCTGGTTTCTGCTTGAGCGAGTTAAACTCTTGTTGCAGATGTGCGATGCTCCGTTTGGAAAGGTACTCATTTTCGAGCTCTCTTTTCAGTTGTTCGAAGCTGTATACATCGCGCGTGTAGAAGTCCATCATTGCTTTACCTTTAAATTTCGTGCATAGGATGGCTTCTAGCAGGGTATGTTCGTCGGCTGGGTGTATGTTTTTCATAGCGTATATACCGGTGCTAATAAATTCGCGGACGCGGTTTCGCTGTGTGCCGTCGATGTCCGGTATCATATTTCGCGCTTCTTTCATACTCAAGAAATTTACTGTCGATCCGCGCTTATTTCTAATGTCGTTATTCGATCGTCCGTACGACAAATTTAAGGCGTGATCGTGAAAATTTTGAGGTCTTAGGGGTGCTTTCGTCCTTCTCTGATAACCCGGATCTCTTCTATTTACACCTAATTGGAATTTCAGGTCGCGTAGTTCATGCATAACATCATGCAATAACATTGTTTCTCCTGGCGGGAGGTTCGGATTTATCCTCTGTGCCGGTCGTTCTTCTGCATGGTCATTTTCCTCATGCAGGGAATTATGAAGTCGTAATATTTCTGCTTTGACTTCATTTCGTGGTATATTTCCGGACGCTTCGGCGGGAGAGTGAGCCATTGTCGTAGGACTGGATGTCAGTCGATTGTCGGTCCGATTTCGTCCGTTTAAGTCACGCGTCGTATTAGGTTCGGCGCTTATCAAACTAAACTCGCGTGCGTTCGCTGTGGTTCCCCGTTCTGTGACGACGTGTGTTCCGCGGTCGCCTATAACACGTAGCGCGTGTTGTGTCGCGTCTCGTATATCGCATAACGCGGTTTCCGCTATGCCTACTGCCTCGTGTTCTGGAGAATCTATTGTTTCTCCCGAGGGCTTCTGGCCTTCGTTTCGCGGGCTGTCTCCGTTTTGGGACATTAATTATTTGTTTGAATTAGTCGAGACAGTGTGCAGCTCGCATGCTGTATGTCTCGCGGTCGTCTTCCGAATATTATCGGTGGAGTCGGATTACGCACGGCTAAGCGTCTTATCGCGGTCGCGTGTGTACGTGCTAGAGCGTTGTACTTGAATCAAAGTTTTATTCGCTGATACTGTATTATTGATTGGCGCGTATAAAAAAAAATCTCTTTCTTTTTTTTTTGACAGGCGTTTTCTTTTGCAGTTAAACTTCGCGTTGCCTCGTTTTTTTGCGCGGTGTCAATTTTCTGCTGTATTATTATTTCTTGATCGCGTTGCCCTTCGCACAGGACATTACAATGAGTGCGTAAATATTTGTTACAATTCTGACTTACATTAGTAGAACGGCGCGCATGGCGGTTGTCGTAGGTCAGCTCGCTGGATGGACTGGCGCGTACGGCGTTGTAGTAGTGCTGCTTTTCCTCCGTAGTCTACGGTTGTTTAGTCGTCGCCCCTTGTTGTGGTCCACCTCTCGTTGGCTAGTCGGCCGTTCCGTCCCCTGGCAGAGAAGCTCGTTCTTCAAAGTCTCTTGGCAACGTGTAGTGATGCGTTGGCACAGATCTTTGCACTCACGCACTGAATAACACGATGGTG
Organism: Monomorium pharaonis; assembly: GCF_013373865.1. Lineage (NCBI taxonomy): Eukaryota > Metazoa > Arthropoda > Insecta > Hymenoptera > Formicidae > Monomorium > Monomorium pharaonis. Next base: position 14,228,754 of record NC_050472.1, on the reverse strand, counting down.
CTGTCTCAGCTCGTCTTACTGTCGGCTGGTCTTTTTCTCGCAGGATTGTGCTTCCTTTGAGTTTTTGGATTTGCTGGTCCTTTGTTAGTTTCAGCTTCTTCTATCCGTTTTTCCTATCCCTTGTCATTGACGGCTTCTTGGATCCCACCGCTGCCACCAATTTTATTGTGTGCGTTTGTTCGTTTTGGGAATTATTTCCTGTTAGTAGTTGGGATCGTTCTGCCTGAAGGGTTAGGACCCAAAGGGTGAAGGTTTGGCTCGGTGTATGAGAGAAAAGAAGACGCTTCTTACTTTCTTGTTCGTTGTCTTTTATTTCCTTCTTGCGCTTACAATCAGCTGTGTTGATGTCACGTAACACTCGCGATAAGGTTTACGGTATGCGACGATGCTCGGTCGCTGTTATGATACTCTCCGCTCGGTCACGGCGTGGTCGCGTTTATATATTATGATATCTGGCGCAATTTCGGGGGCCAGTGACCGGGCGTCAGTAGCTTCTGCGAGGCTAAGCGTTTCGACATCGAAACGCGGTAGCCTTGCGATTTGATTTTGCAACGTAGGGCCTATTTCTAGGGCGATACGAACTGCTTCCGAGTGCGCTGTTGTAATCTCACGGAAGTTAATTGGGACTTCCGTGAGCGCGGCGGATTCTTGTGCGTCTTTCGAAAGAGGTGCTTCTTGCAACATCTTTCGAAAGATGCGTGTCGCAATTTTAATAGATATAGTTGTAATCTGCTTACAACATAATAAAGAAATTTTAATATTCTTGTAAACATTAGTATGTTTAGATTTTTGTAAAGCTTTGTTCACGTATCAAATATGTTATAAGTATTTCTTATTTAGCTTCGACAAGAGATAACTCGAAAGCGGACGAGCCGACCGTAAGCCGTGGACCGGCGAGAGGCACCAAGAGCGCCTGAAAGATAGGCAACCCAACGAGCACACTTTGACAGGTGTAGGTTAGGGCGCCCAGGAACGCGAGGGATATACGCGTATCATGTATGCAAGGCGCGTTTGTTAGACAATTAGAATCGAGATTCCACGTCATCGCTGACGATGTACTTTGACTTATCATAGGTTTGTTCTGGTTGCCTTTACACTTTTACACTTCTACGAAAAGTATAAGTTCTCATTGGCTGGTTAAAAATATAAACCAATAAGAACTTATATTTTTCGTAGAAGTGTAAAAGTGTAGGCAACCAGAACAAACCTCATGTGTTTATTACAATTTCTATTATTTATCAGCCAGTTGGAATCGCTACGGTGATATGGAAGATATACGACGCGATAGTCGAGGATAATATATAATTTTACGTTGAATTTATATTCAGTTTAATGATTAAAAGCATTTATAAGCGTGCGAACAACGCGTGAGTTCAGGTCTGTGAACTGATATTAATTGTGATTCCATATTTTATATATATTGATTAAATCCATGTTTTTTTGCATTAATTATGCTCAATTAGAGTCAGTTAACTCTAAATTTCTGATATGCGCGAGAATTAATAAACGCAAATTAAATTCATAAAAATTAAGCCTCGTTTGTGAGGCATGTCGAACAGACCCGAAACTCAAATGTGTATTTACGAACGCCGCTTGTCACCATGGGAACTATGAAAGCCCAGTCGCACAGCGCATGCGAATTATGGTGTGCAAGCGAGAAGGGAGCATGAGTGAGTGAGAATACCACTCGAGGCCCCCCGATTGGCGGAACATCACGAGATAGTAACAACGAGCCAATCGTAGGACCTCGAGAGGGGGAATGCATGGGGAAACGGCATACCATGAGTAAAGACCTATAATCAAAGATGCGCCAATGGGCCCCCACCATGACTGCTATCCACCATCTTGTACCCATACGGTGACTGGATGGGGGCTGGGGCCGGGGGCTGGGATCTGGGGCTGGGGTCTGGAGTAGTGGAGATAGTAAACAATGCGAGCCTGCTCCAAGTTGTACGCAGCCATATAACAGATGCAAATTTAATTTTTCTTGTTCTCCTGAGTGTATCGTCAAAATATAGTGACCCTAGAATGCAGAGATTGAATTACCTTATAATTTCTGACACATATTCCTTTAACCTATACTGCTCAACATAGAGCACTCTCCCCTCTTCCTCGCCCAGCGTGGGTACGCAATGGCGGATAAACCATGTGACTCAAGTGATCAATCAAAATTGTGTTCGCCATTGGCGAATCTTTGATTATAGGTCTTTAACCATGAGGATTGCGTAAAAAGGTCTGCATCGAGATCGTGTAGAGTGCGGACATGCGAGAATCCGTTCTCCCGCGCGATTATAGGATCGCCCAATGATCCATTAAAGTGTGTTAGGCAGAAACGGGCGCGACATTATTGTGATCGCGAAACAACCCGCGAGCCTTCGCCAGCAGGCTATTCCGCGTCGAAAAATATCGCGAGCGCGTAAAATATTGCGATGTCGAGGTACGTTGTGCGCATGGTGGAAGAATATAGGTGTGCTCATACTCAAGACGAATTTCAGTACGGTTCTGCGCAGATTTCAGATGCGGCCATTTTAAAGAAAGAGAGAAAGAGAGAAGAGATCCTTTCTCTCTTTCATTATTTCTGTTCTTATTGCCTGTTGTCTGGCATTGTGTTTAGGCTCTATTATGAAAAAGTTAGTCTCTTAATTTTTATTCTATCACCTTCAATTATTTTCATCGCTAATAATTTGTAATTATTTAGACTAACGCCTTTTTCCGAATTATTGAGAATTGGAGTCTGAATACTCTGGTCTGGATGATATTGAGGTACTATTATGATATAACAAATTAAAAATACCGCGGCAAGATGGCGGTATCTGGAAGCAACTTTTCATTGGCTGTTAAAAAGCATATGCGTATGAGCATACCTTATATCCTTCCACCATGGGGTGCGTTCAAAAATTCTACCCTGGGTAAAGAAGGTAACCCACTGCCGTTCAGAAAATAACTCGGGTCGAATAAAATTAACTCGCCAGTTGCGTTCGGAAATACTGAGTAAGGTCATTAAAATTTACCCTGGGTTCATTTTTCAACTTCTAAATTTTCAGAGGTTAAAGAAGTAACTCTCTACTTTTGGCGCCAATTATAAAAGAAGCAATAGACGAAAATAGATTAGAACGAGACTATAGCAACTATTATTAATAAGCCTATTCTTGGGCGTCATATTCCTTATTGTTTAGAAAATGGTGACACAATAATTCAAAACGGTATAATTTTAGTAACTGATCAACACGGTAAGCATGGCAGATACTTCTATTTTTCCATGATTTTGAATATTAGGTTATGTTTTCCATTATATTTAATTCTAACTTTTATTTAATATTGAAGAAGAAAGTAACATATATAAGTAGTTTAGCTTTTCAATTAAGTGTGTTTTTGTAAAATTGTTATATAATTATATTTTACACTGAGGAGAGAAGTAATGAATTCAATGAAAGCAAAATGATACAGCGCTGAAAGCATAAAAAAAAACGTAGCCTTAGCATGCTATATCTCTGTGAAAACTGGTTAAAATATACATTATAAAAAAATTGTTTATAATATTCTGCTTTATTACAGATGGGTTAGTCTATGCTTGTCAAGCTACAACAGAAAACCTCAAGTTATTGAAGGTTATTCCTACATTTGCATTTGAATCCTCAGCTTCTCCAATGCTTGTTGTATCTTTAGAGCCACAAGTAGATTCAAACCAGATTACAAAAAGTTCAGGCACAAAGTGGTCAAAAGATGCCGTACTTTTTTTAATTAAACAGTGGAAAAAAAATTCGTCTAAATTTGCAAGTACAACAATTAGAAATGATGAGGTGTGGAAGGATATAACCAAAGCATTAGAAGACGCAGGTTTCACCGGGTATACCTGGAAACAAGCTCAAGATAAATGGAAATATATTCGTAAAGGATATATGAAAATGAAAGATAATATTGGGGATAAAAGTAGTAGTGCATCAAGAATAACATGTAAATTTTTTGATGAACTTGACGAAGTTTTTAGAAAGAGTCCAAGTGTCGAACCAATAAGTGTAGCATCTTCTCGTAACTTCACAAGTTTGCCAAGTGAAGACACTGATTCAGATTCAGATAAAAAATTTTCTCAATATTAGCCTGAGAAAAAGAAGAGAAAGCTTGATAAAGATACTTCTACATGGATGTCAACTTTTAGAGATGCTGCCAAGGCAAGAGAAATAGCACGAGAGGAACGTCATCAGCAAACATTAGAGGTCCTTAATAGAGCTGTTGATACCTATGAAACTGTAATGCAAAAACTAATTGATAAATTGTAAGCCTACTTTTGCCTCTAATTAGTTTGTTGCAATTGCTTGTAATTTTTGAAAGTTCCTACTTTTTTGCATTTCTTAATTTTTATTAAAAATGGATGATCGTACCATTTTTTTATTTTTTAATAGAAAGAATTTATTGTATTCATTATAAACATTGAAATATATAGATATACAGGGTATCACAAAACATGTGGGTCAACGCTCGCAAAATGGTAGAAGACTTTTGTTTATCTCAATCGCTTTTACCTTTTTACGAGCGTTGACCCACATATTTTAGAACCCTGTATATCATTAAAATATTCTAGATATAAGTATGAAGATTATAGAAAACAAAGTAGCTTTTTGTTTGTTGCAATGTTAGATTGTTAGGTTTATGTAAGATATCCGTGGCTGTGTAATTAGTTTTTTTAGGCCGGTAGTCAGATGTTATATTTCAATCGTTTTAAGTTTATGTTCAGATGTTGTGTAGCCAATAAAAAATGGCTAGTGTGGCACATGAAACTTAAGATGACTTTAAATGTAAAATCAGACAATAAATACGGTATTAGTTTTCTTTCCTTTTTTAATGTGTATAAACTTGTCTGCACTGACGATTTTCATATTGCATACAATCTAGCAAAAAAATATTTTATAAGTTTTAATAATGTGCAGGCACTTATGTTTAACTGTATTAAATTTCTTTTATAATTTAATAAGTTGTTTTGCCAGAATAAAAAATATTGTCTACATGTTAAAATACACTGTTTTAAGACAATTGTTTTGTTTGCTTAAGTCTTTGCAGCTTAATAATGTTTCTTTTATTAATTAAAATGATTACAATACAGAGTAATTTTATGTATCTAAAGTTATATTAAATATAAGTTTAAAATATTATACCAAAAAGGTCTGTGATTTTAATAACATTGTAAGTGTAATTTCTAGGTTTTTATCTAGAATGCTATGTATTTTATGCCGATAAAAATGAAAAATAAACTTTGTATTTTCTGTGTTATTATTTATTTCTGACATTTTATTTTGGTCATTTCATTTAAGATACAGTACATTAATATAATACATAATATATATGTAGCATATTAAGGCATAATACAGGTACTTTTAAGTCAGTATTTACAGTTAGATCTTATGTTTAAGATCGTCTCAAATTTATCCTTATATGATCTATAGTCAATAACACCTGGCCATAGAACATCTAAAAATAAACTTAAGATGGTCTTAGTATAAAATTAGATTATGAAGATCAGCTTTATTGTCTTCCAGCAACTCGAAGACACAAATAATTTTGCTTAATCTCACCATCATCAAATTCATCTCTCCTATCATTGTATTCTGGATTAACTATATCGTCATTATCTTCTCCCTCATATGGTTCCCATCCCTCTTCTATAAATTCCCCTATGTCATTATCGATGCCTTTCAAACAAATGTTGTGAAGGACACAGGCTGCCATAATAAAGAATGGTATTAAATCTAGACGGGACATATCTAGGAATTTTAGTCGCCTAAATCTCCCCTTTAAAAGAGCAAACGCTCTCTCTATGACTTGTCGTTTTTGTGATATTACTCGATTAAATATTTTCTGGTTCTAAAACAAACAATAATTTATGACATAAATTTTATGTTAATAAGAAATCAAAGAAAATTATTTGGAATATTTCTAACAAAATATCAACAATTTCTAGCAATCATATTCTCTATCGACCACTCATATCGACTACTGCACGTTTAATACGTGTTGTTGCACAACTTTTTTGTATCATAAAAAAGCTGAGCCACGACGTATGAACCGATAATCGTCGATACAAGTGTACAGAATAGAGTACTAGAACAAGCAATGTCTGATAAAACGCTGGCTCTCTGAACTTACTTGTGTAAGACGTCCATTGTTTCTAAATGGAGGAATACACCATGTCAGACAAGGATACGCTTTATCACCAACTATAAATTCATCTTCCGGAAAAAAGCGGGGAGATTTCTGTGAACTTCTCTGTATAGGTTTGAGTTACAAAAAATTCGGTAGTCTCCTACCGATCCCGGATAACCCGTAAAACAATCTATGAAGGCTAAATCTGTATCACAGATTGCCTGAAGGACCACAGCATATTGTAATTTCCTACATTTGTAATGAATAGCAACTTCCTACAAAGAAAGATAAACTATCAGAAGCAGCAGTTCTTTTATCAAATAAGACTGATATTAAATTTGTCACGACAAACTTTTAAGCGCATTGATTGGCTGCAGAACAGAAAATTTCTAGCCTTTAAACATTTTGTTTTGTAGCCAAATAATGCGTTTAAAAAGTTTATCATACGACAAATAAAATAGCAGGCTAATGCTTGATTCCAACGTAGATTAATTTTATTTCGGCTCAACTTTCTCTTTATCTTTGTCTATTTCTTAGGGTCAATTTCACCAATTCCAGTTAACAACCTGTTATTTTATTGGAATTTACCATTCACATTTATTAATTTTGTTTAACGACAAATGCGATTGGTCAATTCCAATAGAATAACCAGCTAGTTAAGTTAACTAGAGTTGATGAAACTGACTCTTAAAACTAAACAACATGAAGAGTAAGTTAAACAAAGATTAAAATTAATTTAAGTTGTTAAAAATGGTCATAAAACAGGATTTGAAACAATTGAGAGAGAGAGACAGAAAGAGAGAGAGAGAGAGAGAGAGGAGGATACCTCAATATCTGGTTTCTTTATGAATATGTAAGAACCATCAATCGCTCCTATCATACCAGGAAGAGGAGTTTGTCCGAGGTGCATAAATTTCTCCTTTGAAGATGCCAATTCTAAACCTATAGGCCATTTAATGATTTCATTAGCAATACTGTTCAATGCTTTCACAACACGGCGCACACAAGCATTTAAAGAAGATTTCCCTAAGTCAAATTTTTCACTCACAGATCTGTAACAAAAAGTTTGTAATTATTATAGATACTGCGTGTTTAACTACTTATACAAAATGATTTAGGTCACTTGGAGAAGCCGGCACATATGTGTTTCTCATGAAAAACTGAGTAAAAAAATTCTCTACCATTTTGCAATGTTTTAAAAAAACATTTCATCACTCCAAGAGCGCGGATTCATTTCTCCGCACTCTTGGAGAGATGAAATGTTTTTTTAAAACATTGCAAAATGGTAGAGGATTTTTTTACTCAGTTTTTCATGAGAAACACGTATATGCAGGCTCCTCTGGGTGACCTAAATCACCCTATATATAAATATATATATATATAATTAAGAAATTTTATATATGAATACCTGAATGAATCTGGTGTAGCAAGAAGCCAGATTGTTGACAAAAGTTGTATACGCACAGGTATTATTGGACGTCCGCGAGTTGGTTCATTGGATAATAACAATTGTCCTAGACGATTTTCCAAAATTTCAAACATTTCAGGAAGCATCCGAAAATGATGCCGAAATTGTTTTGTGGTGTAACGGGGAATTACATTTTCAACATAACCTGCTATACGCACAGGTTTCTGCTGTTTTCCTCGGATTCGCCGAATTTTTTCAATTAATAGACCCTCCTCAAAATTATCATCGCTTTCAGAGCTTTTAATTTCGTCCGTAATTCTCATCAATATTTCGAGTAACTTTTGACTAGCTCTTGTTGTAGAAAACAATATTCGATTTCGTCGAACTCTTTGTGTTGCCATTATTATTAACTTACTTGATACGTTCAGAAAGTCGTTTAACTCGATACTCCCAGAGGTGAGTTAGTGGCGTAACCTCGCTTAACCCTACTCTACCCAACGAGTTGAATTTCTGAACGCACCCATAGTTGTGCGAGAGGCGTACTAAGACAAAGGAATCGCGACACACGCGTATGTGATAACGAAGGCCGCAGCGCGAATGTGTGTGAATGCGAAACATAAATAAATATAGTTTGGTGATACATGTGAAAGCCTATAGTTATTCGTGCGACCCTGAAATCCATCCCGGGCAAGTCTAGCATTTTGGCGGGAGATTGCATCATCTCACGCGGACCACGCAGGAGGGCTTCCCAAAGGATTACGACAACGCGAGAAGTCTCAGACAAGCTTAGGACAACGAGGCGAGCGAGGACTTCCGCAATATACAGCCTATTGGGCATGTTTCAGCATCCGGCCGAAGGACGCATTAGGCCGAGACCACACCTTGGCGGCGGGGCAAATCACCGACCTGGCGACCGTATAAGTAAGAAATCTTTAGATAACTTTAAGTTTTCCGGGATTTTGATAATTCCTAAGCTGAGTTCGGTCACAATCTAATCTAAAATCGCCGCTCCTTTTCTAATTCTTTCCTCCACGTGCGCATTCCTGCCTCCCGTTCGCCGTCACCGTATATCCTAGGTATTTGAAACTATTCACTTCCTCCACCTTCTCGTCCTTTCATCTCCAGTTTATCTTCCTCTTTCTCCTTCCTCTCTTCCTACATTTCATTACTTTCCTGTATTCACTTTCAATCCTTTTTTACCTAGATACCTTTCTAGTTTTCCTAACATTTCTTTCATTCCTTCATCCTTTGCCAGTAACACCACATCGTCCGCATAAGCTAACGAATAAATTTTTCTACCTCCTATCTCTACTTTTACTTAGCTCCTCATCCATATCCGCCAACAACACTGTAAATAAACATGGACTTAGCGGACACTCCTGCCTCAACTCCTTCTCCGTCCAAAATTTAGTTCCCTCGCACCCTCACCCTACTTACTGATTCCCTCAACACTTTCTCACATCTTCAACCCTTCACTAATCCCTTTCTTTCTCATCGTCCTTCCTAATATTTACCCACCGAGTTAAAGGCCGCCTTCATATCCGTTGTACGAATATTAAAACCAGTCTTCCCCTTTTCTTCTCTACTTGCCTACTAATTAAATAATTGAGCACGTATATATTATCTATCGTTCCTATGCCTTTCCTAAATTCAGTTTAACTCGGCGGAAGAATTGCCCTCTCCTCCAGTTCTTCTCTCAGCCTTTTCGCCAGCACTGCCGTATATATCTTATATGCCGATTGCGTTAACGTGACTCCCCTGTAATCTTCTACCTTATCTCTCTCTCTTTTCTTTCTAATTGGAACTACCACTCCCTTCTTCCATGCCTCTGGCCAACTCCCTCTCCCTTCCATATTCTATTGCAAATTTCTCACAACCAACTAACTACCTCTACCCCTCCATATTTCCATATCTCGTTCAGGATCCCATCCTCTCCTGCCGCCTTCCCATCCTTCAACTTCCCCACTATCTCCTGTAACCGTGCTCGCGAGCGACGGCCAACTTCGTCTCCGTCCCTGGTCGCGGCCCTGAGCCGCCCGGGTGTCGGGGCGACGCACAGTGATGCCAAACGCCTAAATTCTTGGACATGGTTTGAAAAATCTCAAAGACTCGACTGATACGCATACAATTTGGTACATAAAGGTTTTTGGGGTTGCTAATTTTGAATTTGGTATCAAAATTAAAAAAAACAAAATGGCGGATTGAATATAGCGAACAAAAATTCAAAAAGTACATGAATATTGATTTCTATTTGTAAGTTTTTTTAGTAATATTTTAGTCAGTCTCATGGAAAATAGTATAATAATTCTAGGCACATATTCTCTAAATTTCCTAGAGTGAAACATTACTCTAAAAGAGTAAAAATTGGACATATCTAAGTTTGAGTGATTTGTCACTCTAATCAGAGTTCGAATGACAAAATATGACGAGATATGTTCGAATGACAAAATATTTGATTTAAAAAAGTACAAGAAGGCTTTTATAAGATTATATTTATTTTTTTACCAAAATATAAAAAAATTTAATTTTTAAATTTGATTAAAAAAAAACGCTAAATGATGCTAAAGAAGAGACAAAGTGGAAATTAAAGTACTCATCCTAAAGAACGAAATTTTATTTGAAACAACTGCAGCCGAGTGCAACTTTTAAAAAATTGACATTATGTAAATTAATATAAATTAAGATATATGTCTACTTTGGGGGTCCGTGCACTTATAACACGTAACATTATAGAGGGAAAATAGAGGGGCAACCCGGCAAGTCTGGCAGCTTTAGTTGTGACAAACATTACAATCTCACTCGCAAATCAAACTTGTCGAGGCGGACTCGCGAGCCAAACTCGTACATGAATAGAGCACTTTTAAAAGTGAATTTTTTTAAAAGTTGCACTTGGCTGCAGTTGTTTCAAGTGAAATTTCATTCTTTAAGATGAGTACTTTAATTTCCACTTTGTCTCTTCTTTAGCATCATTTAGCGTTTTTTTTAAATCAAATTTAAAAATTAAATTTTTTTATATTTTGGTAAAAAAATAAATATAATCTTATAAAAACCTTCTTGTACTTTTTTAAATCAAATGTTTTGTCATTCGAACATATCTCGTCATATTTTGTCATTCGAACTCTAATTAGAGTGACAAATCACTCAAACTTAGATATGTCCAATTTTTACTTTTTTAGAGTAATGTTTCACTCTAGGAAATTTTGAGAATATGTGCCTAGAATTATTATACTATTTTCCATGAGACTGATTAAAATATTACTAAAAAAACTTACAAATAGAAGTCAATATTCATGTACTTTTTGAATTTTTGTCCGCTATATTCAATCCGCCATTTTGTTTTTTTAAATTTTGATACCAAATTCAAAATTAGCAACCCCGAAAACCTTTATGTACCAAATTGTATGCGTATCAGTCGAGTCTTTGAGATTTTTTAAACCATGTCCAAGAATTTAGGCGTTTGGCATCACTGTGCGACGGTCTTCGTGAGATTTTCCGATGCAATACTTAGTTGGGCGCCAGGTACGTTAAGCGTACTACTTTGTCTGCACCAAATCGCTAATTATCGTTACGGTAGCAAAATTGCGGAAAAAACGGGCGCACGTTAGGCGACCGGGGCGTTAGCGACTCCGATATCCAGCTGCTCAGCCCTAAAATGGCAGAGGGAGAGGTTCGGCGCGGGCGGATGGAATCGGGAAGGCGAGAGAATTATTTACACAACGTAAATGTAATAAAGAAATTAACAAATATATTTGATCGTAGGTATTACAAGGTTAGACGACTCTGTAGAGCGGTGATGACGCGCGCGTTACCAACTGACGACCGCTGAGTATCGAATATCGCGAAAACGGAATGTTTAACGAGCGGGTTATTATGCGTACGCGGGAATTCTCCGGCTTGTCTACGCTTGACCCGGCGTCGTTGGAGGACGCCAAACTCCCGATAGGATGACGGCTTCGCCAAGGGCGAACGGGATGAACAGTAACTCCGAGCCCGCGCGGCACGCGACGGACTCGTGTTCTTCCGCGCGCTAAAGAATCTTGCGAGTAATAAGCGCGATAATTATTAGTCACTCGCCAACCAGGCGGTTCAAGACGATTACATCAATTATTACCAGAGCGCAATTACCGAAGGACTCGCGACATAAATGCGATCGACCAAATTAAACAATACTAACGATAACTTACAAATGCGCGACAATTTACAACACGGGAATAACTCGTGATACGACTACCGGATGAAATTATGATTGACTCGGCTGCGGATCGGGGCGCACACGCAACGCAATGATAACACGAAATGCACAGCATGGAGCGAAATCACGCGGGCGGGCGCGACCGGGCGAGACAACAATGCTCCGATAATTCCGCGAGCTCGTGGCTTTACTTAATACGTCGGAAAATACAACGGTAACTACGCGACTCTTCCGCGGCTCGCCCAACCCGCGAAATCGGTGGCTTTACAGTATTTTGACGCTTGTCTCACCACGTCGCCTCTCTCTCGCTCGCCTCCTCCGGGTCGGGATAATCTCGGCTCCTGCGTCCTCTCTCACAAATCTGGGCTCGGGACTCCGGAACACACGCACAGTATATATAATACGTCCGCAGCACGAGTGAGGAATCCTGGATCTCGCGGGGACCGCTCGGCGGCGCGCCCCACCTTGCCTCCGGTACTCCGGGCCCTTATTGGCTGATTTCCCGAAAATCGATTTTTGCGCAGAGCGCGGTGTACACGCTGTCGCCGGCTGATCGATCCAAGCGCGGCGGTCGATAATTAGAAGCCCCGTGCACGAGAATCCTGGCGCCTCCTTCCGCGGCAGTCTCTTCTCTCTTTGCCGGGCGCATCCTCCGCCACCAGGGTGTTATTTCCTCCTCGACGGGGCGTTCGCTGATCATAAGCTATCGCGATCCTTCCGAACTTCATGCGGCATTGGGTCTGCACGCCCCTTCGGGAGCTTCGCGCGCCGTCGCTGGATCCTGAAAGCGTGATTCGGCGGCAGTATCGGAATTCTCAAATGACACGAATGGTAGGCAAGATAAGGGCGGCATTACCTGCGGACCCACTTAGAAAGAGTCTTCTTTTACTCCCTCTATGTCCACTCACTCTGCGACCTCCGGGAAGGTTCTTCGTCGAGACAAGACGTCCAAAAATTACAAAGAGATCTCCAGAGCCACCGATCTCCGCCGCACCCGCGATACAGCGCTCGCAAAAATCTTAATAATTAACAAACGGACAACACACGGGACGTCACATACACAGAAACACGAGATAACACGCTTTTGCGTCCGCTCCCGAGCGGGAGGACGCAGGGCCCGCGTGATGTTAATGCGTAAGGGCCCTCAGGGCCTTAGCGGCTGCGGCCTGTGGCTGTCACGTCACACTCCTTTAATTCCTCTTTTTTTATCTTTTCAACCTCCTCAACCATTCTAACCTCAACCCTATCTGCACGTATTCTTCGATCTACTACCCCTAAAAGCTTCCTAAAATACTCGAATAAGAAAATTATTGAGAGGACAAATTCAAGTAGGCTCAATAACAGCCAAAGTCGAAAACTGCAAAATAAAAGTAGTAATGGACACTAGAGCTGAATTCAATGCGATCACCACTAAAGCAGTCGAATTAATCGAAACGAAAACCAAAAGACTAGCTCGAACAACCGAATCAAACAACATTCCGGCATACCTAAAAAGAGAAAAGTGGACGACGATCGAGGCAGTTACTGTTTGAACCCAAATTTTCTCCACCGAACTCGATGTAGAAGCGATGATATTGGAAGAAGAAGAACCAGTATTATTAATAGCCAGGAATACCAGAAAACAGCTAGCAGCCCTAATCCGAAGCCCAACAGCGAAAAAGTTCAAGTGGCAGCGGGGGGAGAAACCTAAAACAAATTTAGCAATGTTTCAGATTGACCATCAGTCAGATGAAGCTGAGCGATCCGAAGGGAACACGGAAGCGTCAAACGAACTACCTCAAGGCCTCTTGCCTCGTGCGGACCAGCCCAAAGCCAAAACTGGAGCGGAGGACGGCGCAAAGGACAAAAACGAGGGACCAAATGGTAATGACAATGGCGAGCTAACCCAGAATGTAAGCGATTTTACACGTTCCGCAGCCAAAGGAGTTGATAAGATTATAGAAATCGTTAACACTCCGAAGTGTAATGCGGTAACACCTACGGCACTTAAAAGTGCATTCCGCGAAAAAACATCGCGATACACGATAGAGTCAAATAATAAAAACCATGATAGCACTGTCGAACTTGAATCGAGTCCCGAGATCAATATAATATCAACGGGGAATGAAAATATCAAATCGTGCGAAAAAATAGCGAAGCGAGCGACAATATCGTGCGTTCATACAAAAATAAATTAATAATTCCTAATAAGAATCTTTCTGCATGCAAAATAGTTATTTGCGACTCGCAACAAGAAGCGTACGAATGGTACGTTAAGAGTAACCTAAATGTTAAATTCGACGACGTTAAAAAACCGGCGAATACAAGTAATAATAAATATAGTTCGGAATTAGATTTAGTAGCTAAGCGATAGGCGAGAGATTCAGCGAACCAGCAGAGCTAACGCCCTGCCGAGTAATGACCAATCACGAACCACGACGGGAAACGAAGCACCCCAGCATATAAAGGCCTCAACACGCAGCGACCCAACAGCAATAATCACACGCGCTCTAAAGCACGCAAATTGTGAAAACGAAGAAAGCGATCAAATCGAAACCGTGTGCGAAAATAAAGTAAGAAAACGATTACTACGAGCCATGGAGGACATCCGAGAATTAGGCTTAGACAGCGACGAGGAGAAATTGCTCCAGCAAGCTATGGCAAATATACTAACCGAAGAATTGGCAGCCCGAAAACAAAAAAGAATAAAGTTCCTAAAGAAACTAATGAAGGGAACCGAAGCTGCCCAACCAATTTTCACTAAAGAACAAGTAATGGAACAAATCCAGAAGAATAACAAACGGGACAACGCAATAACCGAGCTACTTACCAAAGTCTCGAAAGAAGAAATACCATTTTTGACACGATTGACATCATCGACGAAGATAGCAAGCCCATTGGTAAAATAAATCTTATGCTTGATGTTGAAATGTTCGACGACACACAAATTAAACAACCGCATGTGGAAATAATCACGACAATCTGGGAAACGGCACAAAATTTTACAACATCAACGACAAACAGTCGCAGGCACAAAAACCAGACACACAAACGTCACAACAGACAAATCAAGTCAACTTGATTCCAATGACTTGAATCAGTTCCAAACGACGGAACACCAAACGACCAGTGAGGCAAACAGAACAACTCTATCGATAGATAAACAGTACAGCAAAAATCAAGGCGCAGGGGAAGTACAACAACACGTTGAGCAACATAACCTACGAAGCCCAACCTCAGACGATTTAGCACTTGATGACGCAGCCGATCTGGAAATAAATAATAGCGACGATGTCGAAAACAACAGTGAAAAAGAAAACCTCAGCAACAAACAACCAATTGAAATCAGCGACAACGAGTCAACTATGACTTTAAACCTGAGAAAATCTCCACTACTAAAGAAAACAAAAAGGCGAGTTTTCCGTAAGCAAAACAATTCAACACGAAAGAAGATTCAAAAGCTATACCAAACCGACAGTGAATCCGATGTGGAAGTACCGCTAACGCCGTCAAAGAAAAAGGCGCTTAGCCAAGACCAAAAGTCTCGGCAAAGCCCCTTGAAGGGGGAAATGCGACCGACCCTAGGGACCAGGTTTGAGGCAACACCGTCAACATCTGGCACACAGAAGACAGGAGGCGAGGCGAGGAAATATGAGACCGCCAAGACTGAGAGGAAGATCATCAGGGGAAAAAGCGTACTCAGCGTTACGCTTCAGCGATCCGCCGACTGCATAAAGACGCGTCCGCACTGACACACTCTGCTTGAAACAACACACATGTCACATTTTGTTTAGTTTGTTTGTTATATTCCAAGTTCAGTTTATTCTCTTACACCAAATATTTTAGTTCGAGTCCCTTATATGATAAAAATACACCTAGTATATCTATAATTAGTAAAAGATATATCATTCGGTAACATAACCTCTATATAGTTTAAGATAAAATATATTCGTTAGGCTGAAGCCATATATTAATAACTTTCTAATAAATACATATTCTATAATAAAACCTATTCTATAATTCGCCAACTATTAAAAGCTATGCGTGAGTTAAGCGAGCAACTCGCAGAACATTTTTTATTTTTATATATATAAGACAATTATGTGTAGGGTGATAAAGCAAACGTATGTGTTTCACTATAAACAGAGTGGAGATTTCTTTTATTCACTATTTAACAATGTTAATTTAAACTTAATTACAGTATTTCTAGTCTTACCTATAAACAGAGAAACGACAATTAGAGTTCCCTATTATCACCTCTCTGCTTATACCGCGAATCTTGCTTCTTATGTCTGTTTCAATCAGAAATTCTTTTCCTTTCTTATTGTGTTTTACACACGTGTTCTCCTCTCCGGGAAAGTCCCTCTCTCTTCTCTCCTCGTTACTCTATCTGCCGGCGATTGGCATAAAAGGCGCGTGGTAGCATGAGCGCGGTATATTTGAACTGAAGAAAGTATACTTTCTTTACATCTCCCCTCCCCAGGAGGACGTTACTAACATTGTCAATCTTCGTCATCATCTTCTGATGTTGGAAGTAATTTTGTTATGTGGATGAGTTCAGCTTCTTGTTTTCGTTTTCCTGTCTTTATTCTGTATAATGAATCTGATATCTTTTCCATTATTTCGTAAGGTCCAATTCTCAATTCATCTAATTTTTTCCTGTTCAATCTGTTGCCATTTTCTATATATACTAGATCTCCTGTGTTAAACCGGTGGTCCTTTCTGTTCCAGTTAAATATTCTCTTGTTATATTTGTGTGATTTTCTTGTTCTTTCTAAGGCTAGTTCTTTATCTTTTATCCAATTTTCTCTATTATTTCTCTTCTTCATTTCATCTGGAAAAATGCTGGTATCTGTGCCATTTAACAAATATTGAGGTGTAAAACCAGTTACCGTATGCTCTGTTTTATTGTATCTGTCTGTACATTCTCTGGCGATTGTTGTCCAGGCTTTTTTCCTTTCTTTCTCATTTATTTTACATCTTATCTTATTGACTAGAGTCTGATTCAGTCTCTCGTTCAGACCATTGGAGAAAGGTGCATTGACGGCTGTAAAAATTAGTTTGACGTCATTTTCTATCAGGAATTCCTTAAATTCTCTTGAGTTTAGTCCTGGATATTGGTCAGTAAGTATTATTCCAATTTTGTCCGTTTCTAACACCTTATCTACCAACTTGATGAAGTCGGTTGCACTCTGAGTTTTTGATGTTGAAATAAATGCATATCTTGTAAAATGGTCTACAAGAAGGTGGAGATATCTTTTTGTTGATCTTTGTCCTCCAAAACCTCCAATGGTATCTATTGACATTATTTCGAATGGTTTTGTTACTGGTCCTAATTGTTTTTAATGCATATTTTGCAGTTTTTACACACTCTCTTTATATTTGCAGTTATATTTTTAACTGTATAATACGGACATATCCTATTCATCGTTTGTTTAATCCCTATATGGCACCATTCAGAGTGTATTGTTTTTATTAATTTTAAGCTCAATTTCTCAGATAAAACTATTTTTTCTTTATTTTTAACTTTTTTATAGAGCACTCCATCTTTTTCTATTAATCTTGTTTTGTTTTGCTGCAATGTTTTATTTTCTGTTTGATCTAATTTTATCTTTTTTATTTCTATTAGATTAACTATTTTCAGCATTTCTTTTGTATTCTCATGTAGTTCCAGTACTGGATTTCTCCAACTATCTGCTTCGGCGTTATCTTCTCCTGGGATGTATTTTATTTCAAAATCGTATTGCGACAAGTAATAAGTCAACTCACCAAGTTCTTCATCGGTCCTAGCTTTTATGTTCATATTTTCCAATGGTTTGTGGTCCGAAAATATCGTGAATTTTCTTCCAATCAGCCAGTGTTGCCAATACTTTACCGCCTCTTTGATTGCCAGGCATTCTAAATAGATTGCTTTTTTTCTTTTTTGTGAATCGTTCAATTTTTTTGAAAAGTATGCTACCGGTTTTTCTTTATTATTAATCTGCACTTGTTTGAATACTGCACCAATACCTTCTAATGATGCATCCGTGTAGATCCTTATTGGTAAATCCTTGTCGAATATTTGCAACACTGGTTGAAAACTTAGCAGTTTTTTTATATCTGTAAAAGATTTTTCGCACTCTTCGGACCATATAAATTTCTCATTTTTCCGTAATAGTTTGTGTAACGGGTCTAGCAATATTGAGCTTTTTGGTATATATTTATGATAAAAGTTGACTTTTCCAAGAAACTGTCTAATATTTTTGGGGGTTTTCGGAGTGGGAAAATTTTGTATTGAGATTAAGTTATCTTTCTTGGTCTTACTGTGTTGTGTTCTATTATGTATCCGAGGTATTTTATTGATTCTGCTGCAAATGTACATTTTTTAAATTTTAGTCTGAAACCTTCATTTATTATTGCTTTTATTACTTTCTCTATATGTTCTATATGTTCTTTGAATGATTCCGAAAAAATTAAGATATCATCTATATAATTTTCTGAAAAGTTTTTTAAGTTGTGTTTTCTCAAGATATTGAATAAAATTCTCTGGAAAATCGCTGATGTTTTTAATCCGAATGGTAAACACGTCCATTGGAAGTGCCCCTCTTGTGTAACAAATCCAGTTTTCTGTCTATCCTCAATGCGTAGTGGAATTGACCAAAAAGCGGAATTTATATCTAGTGTGGTGAAGTATTTACAATTTCTTGTTTTTATTATTAAGTCATCTATTAATGGGAATGGTTGAGCTTGTGGTATAATTATCTTATTTAATTCGCGAAAATCTATACATAATCTTGATCGTTTGTTTTCATTTCTTTTAAATGATAGAGTTACTGGTGCCGCAAATGGACTGTATGATTCTTCAATTAGCTTGTTTTCCAGTAGTTTTGCCACTTGATTTTCTATCTCTTTCATATCCTCTATAGTGCATCTATACGGCCTCTTACTACAATATTTATCAACCATTAAGTCTATCCGAGCTTCGTAGTCTGTAACGGTGCCTACATCATATTTATTTTTAGCAAATACTGTGTTATACTTTTCTATCAATTTTTCAATCTGTATTTTTTTTCCTTATCTAAGTGATCTAAATTCATTGTGAACTCGTCTTCGTTCACATGTTCGTTAAAATTTACTTTAAATTCTTCTATTTCCTTATTTTTATCTAATGTATTTATCTCTTTTTCTATCTTTATTTCTTTCTTTTGTGATATTTGTAAATTTTCATCCTGAATTAGTTTAAATTTTTTTATTATATCCAAACCAATAAGAAAATCTTCAAAATCCTCTCTTTCTATAATGAATACATCAATGTATTCCTCTTTCTCCAAAATTTTTATTTTTATGGTTACTAAGCCTTTTGTTTGAGTACACCATTGATTGTTTTTAAAAATATTTTATTTACATCTTCTATTTTGTTATTTATTTTGACGAATTTTGAATTTATCAGAGAGACTTGAGAACCTGGATCATATGTTTCGTTTATCTCTAAATTTTCTTCTAATAAAATTTTTACTTTGATCAATGGTGTGATTATTCGTTTTTTTGTTCTGTATTTAGATCTACTTCTATTACTGACAAGAGAAGTATCACAAGTGTCCGACGCCAATTTGATTTTCCTTGAAATATGTTGTCAAACACACAAATCTAAGAGACACGTATTTTTTTTTATGAGCGGAGTTTCATGTTTAGAGGGTGAAACACCCCTTTGAAAAAAAACAATTTTTTTCTTTCGGAGCGAATATCATCGGAAGTATAAAAAATAGAAAAAAATTTTTTAAATAAAAGTTGTACGGTTTCAAGAGTATTTTAAATTTGTAAAGAAAAAAAAATTATTTTTAATTTTTTTGTTTAACAAAACACCCCCCACCATTATTTTTTTAAATTAAAAAAAATTTTTTTGCTATATTAAAGGATTTCTTTTTTTTAAATTCAACCATGTATATTACAGTTATGTTACGAAATATCTTTTTTGAGAATTAATTATAAAGATTTCCGTATATAAGCTATCCGTGCTCATATGCGCTTTGTATTATAATTTAAAAACAATTTAACAAATACATATACTTATCTTGAATATACATGTAAGTCTAATAAGAGATAAAGATTAATTAAATTTGAAAACATATTAATTGAAAACATTTAATTCATCACGTTCTTGATATGAGGGATGAGTTCATTATATATATAAAAGAAAACGTACAAAAATTATTGCTATATATATATATATATATATATATAATAAAAGTCACGTATCCCTCATATCAAGAACGTGATGAATTACATGTTTCAATTAAAATGTTTTCATCAAATATAATTAATCTTTATCTCTTATTAGGCTTACGTGTACACTCAAGATAAGTATAAATTGACAGTATAAATATAGTCATGTAGCAGTCTTACGTTCAATCAGTGCTATCGTTTTGTAATAATCATATGTGTGCAATTTGTTAAATTGATTTTAAATTATAATACAAAGCAAAGTTTAACATCTTTACAAATGATTCTCAATCCGCTTAATGTTGTTAGACTTTTATTGGCATCTATAAGTTCAATATATCTAACAGAAGCGCCAGTAACTGAAGCAGAAATACAATTAAAAGAAGACATACAAAAATTATTGCTAGATAGCATTTTTCACTATAATGGATTGGAAGTGATGGAAGAAACCTATCTTGATTATCAAGAACCTTATAAATTACACAGTTTCGAAATAATTGAAGATGACGAAGCATGGAGTGAAGATAATTTAAATTCTCATCTACAGTGTTCAAACAGTGAAGTAAATTTTGACAGTACTTATAAAAGACGAGTTGTTGAATATTGGCGGAATTTAGACGATAATAAAGAAATTAACCACAGAAAAAGGCATCGTTCTCTAAAATCAGTACAAAGTAAATTTAAAAGAGTTTCATCTGAACGTCAGTTAAGACGATGGGAAGAACAACTACAATCAACTGGAAACCGTTTGGAAAAATTATCTTATATCTCCAAATTTACACATGATAAATTTACTGCAGCTATTGAATCAGGATTTATGGTTTATGATATCGATTTAAAAAGATGGGCTTTACAAGCTTAAGAAGAAATAGGAAATGTAATTCCAATATTTAAAGCATCTCACAGCTGGATATCAAGATTCAAAAAATCCCATCGAATTGTTTCAAGAAAAGTTACGAAGTTTGTAACTAAAAGAACAGTGGAAGATTCTATTGATTTACAAAACTCAGTAAATAATTTTTTAAAAACAGTGAAACCACTTATTGAACAGTTTGGAGCAGAAAATGTTTATAATTCTGATCAAAGTGGTTTTTAATTAGAAATATATTCTGGAAGATCATTGTCTCCTAAAGGAATAAAAAAAGTAGGGCGTATCGTACAATCTGTGTCATCAACAACCCATTCATACACGATACAACCAATAATATCATGTAATGGTAATTTGCTGTCACCTTTATTTATTGTTTTGAAAGAAGCTAACGGCGAATTTGAACCAAGAGTACAAGAAACTTTATTTAAACTAACAAATGTTATTGTAAAAGCATCGAAATCTGGTAAAATGACATCAGGTAATATAAATTTCCTTTTATAAGGTTTTAGATTTTTAAATATTGATAATTAAAAAAATATATAAATTTGGATAAACAATTACATAAAATTATATAACAAAATTAATCTCTGATACATAATCAATTATCATCTTTATAAAATTTTATATTTAATTTAACAATTTAATAACAATCATAAGAAAGTTATTAAATTAATTTATATTTGTTACAGATCATTTTAAAATGTGGTTAGAAGCTTATTTTTCAAACATGGTTCTAATAGCGTTCTTCTTATCGATTCATGGACCGGACATTGTCCCAATATCATTTCGGATTTAACACCTCTAGATAAACATATTACTACTATGATTATACCGAAAGGTACTACAGGAAAAATACAACCATTAGATGTTTACGGATTTAGAATTTGGAAAAATTTTGCTAAAAGATTTTCAGATATAGTTTTATTATTGGAATGTGATATAAATTTGCATGAACGAAATAATATAATAAAATTGCAATCTTTGATACATAATCAATTGTCATCCCCGCGATATCGTAACTTATTTAAATATTCGTGGTTTAAAAGTGGTTATACGAACGAAAGACTATAGGAATTTAAAAATCCAGTAGAATTTAGTTTGGATGATACTTCAACAACATGTGATATCGAAGGTTGCAATAATATAGCTATAGTAAAATGTTCATGGTGCAAAAAATCATTATGTTTAAAACATTTCTTCGTTGAGTATCATTATTGCAATGAGTATAATGAGTAAATGATACAATACAAAATGTATAAATTTATTGTATAAATATTTAAAAACTATTTTATTAATAAATATTTAGAAATGATTGTGATGATGTAAATCACAATCTTATTATGTAAATAAACAAAATATAAAAGCATAAGACCAAAAATAGCTTTAAGAAAATAATCACAAGATATAAAGAAATAATGTACAGAAATTAGTAAAATAAAAAAATTTACTAATTTTAAAGAAAAGTAATAAAAACCATTATAATTCTTAATATTATTTATAATTTATAATTTGTGATGCTAGAATCAATTATATAGATTTCTATTATATATCTTATCAAAATTGTGTATAATCTTGTTTAGACGATAATTATTTGCGTACATGAGCACGGATAGCTTATATACGGAAATCTTTATAATTAATTCTCAAAAATGATATTTCGTAACATAACTTTAATATACATGGTTAAATTTAGAAAAAAGAAATCTTTTAATATAGCAAAAAAATTTTTTTTAATTAAAAAAAAATAATGGGGGGTGTTTTGTTAAACAAAAAAATTAAAAAAAAATTTTTTTTCTTTACAAATTTAAAGTACTATTAAAACCGTACAACTTTTATTTAAAAAATTTTTTTCTATCTTTTATACTTCCGATGATATTCGCTCCGAAAGAATAAAATTGTTTTTTTTTTTTCAAAGGGGTGTTTCACCCTCTAAACATGAAACTCCGCTCATAAAAAAAAATACGTGTCTCTTAGATTTGTGTGTTTGACAACATATTTCAAGGAAAATCAAATTGGCGTCGGACACTTGTGATACTTCCCTTGTGAGTTGCTTCCAATTACTCTTGCTTCATTTTCATTTTTCTTTTTAAACCAGCATGAATTCTCTGGATGAAACCTAATACCTTTGTTTAGTTTCTCACAGTTTTTGCATGGTTTCTTCTCCCCAAAGTTTCTTCTATTGTCTTGTCTCTCTTCTTTCTTTTGCATAAAACTATTTTTATTTACTAGATTTTCGCATTTCCTGACTTCATGTAATAATTCGGTTGAATTTTCACAATTTTCTCTATCTATCCTGTTTCTAACAAATTCAGGTAACCCTGCTGCTATAAGCATCACTAGAGTCTTTGTACCAATATCCTTGTCCATATCTAGCAATAGCTTCTCCTTTCTCATAGCATATTCCATCAATAAACCGTCTTTATATCTGTAAGATATAGCATATATTCCTGTATTCCATCCTTTATCCGCGAACGTCTCTAAGAATTTTTCCTTCCATTCGGACCATCCAGCTTCCATTGTCAATGTTGTTAATGTTGCTGAGTGCCAGTTTAAACACGATTTGTCCAGGAATAATCTTAATATCTCGATCTTTGTATTATCTAATTTCAAATCTTTCACATTCCTTCTCAAATGTCTGTAACCATTGTTTTGCGTTCGAGTGTTTACATATAAATCTTTCATTCATAAACCTTTCTGCTACGTGTTTCAAATTTAGTTGATTTTCTTTCCTCTGTGTGGGTTCTACTGTATTTGCTTCCATTATCTGCTCTAGATATATATCATCAAACATTACATTACCATCTTGGTCGAAATAAATCTTCTTCATCTCCTATGTGCATGTAACCCATATCATCTTTTCTTGACCTCTTCGATTAAAACTTTTTTTCAATCTTTTATAATTTTCTGTTTTTATTAACTCAATGTGGTTACCTGCAAATTTTCCGGTGTCTGACAGCACATATTTCTTATTGTCTTCTGTTGTAATTGA
The DNA here is from genome assembly GCF_013373865.1 of Monomorium pharaonis. Taxonomy (NCBI): domain Eukaryota; kingdom Metazoa; phylum Arthropoda; class Insecta; order Hymenoptera; family Formicidae; genus Monomorium; species Monomorium pharaonis. The sequence goes on along the minus strand of NC_050472.1, from coordinate 14,204,981 downwards.
GGTTATGGTTATTATGCTTGTCTTTTTGTCGCTTGGTGATGCCTCATATTTGAATGCGAATAGCAGTTTTTTCATTATGAACAAGAATTGTCATTTTATAAGACAATTATGTGTAGGGTGATAAAGCAAACGTATGTGTTTCACTATAAACAGAGTGGAGATTTCTTTTATTCACTATTTAATAATGTTAATTTAAACTTAATTACAGTATTTCTAGTCTTACCTATAAACAGAGAAACGACAATTAGAGTTCCCTATTATCACCTCTCTGCTTATACCGCGAATCTTCTTATGTCTGTTTCAATCAGAAATTCTTTTCCTTTCTTATTGTGTTTTACACACGTGTTCTCCTCTCCGGGAAAGTCCCTCTCTCTTCTCTCCTCGTTACTCTATCTGCCGGCGATTGACATAAAAGGCGCGTGGTAGCATGAGCGCGGTATATTTGAACTGAAGAAAGTATACTTTCTTTACATATATTTTAAGTCTATTGCGATTACTAACATCATTTACGGTATCGTACGCATTTTGCATGTTTGTGACTATTCTGTAATCAAAAAAATGTTTTCTGTTAATGTAAATATTTTTAGAGCATATCCTTAGTAATTAAAAAGAGTACACTCGGTGCAATCGGTATGCACTTTCGAGTGCAATCCCTAGAAAACGCGGGAAGCTATTCGCAACACCAAGGGGGCGATTCTCAACGCTCTCTATCAGCCCGGAATACGCTCTGACGGGATTGGTCAATACCGAGATGGCGGGGGAAGCCCAGCGGTGCCCGCACAACACATCAACGCGCGAAGGACGATTGGACGAGCAAGCTGGAGTGGGGAGACGCATTACACTCCACGCGAGCCAGACCGACGCTACCGCCGATTGGTGGATGAGCCGGCGGAAGGGAAACGACGCCGAGTATAAGAAGAGAAACCGAAAGCAATCGAGAGCTTTCGCGTCTCGACTTTTATGAGGGAATAACCTCATTATTAACACAAAGTTTTCGCGCCAAATGCGTCGAGAGGAAAAGATCCTCGAAAAAATCGATTGCGCACGCGAGCAGGAGTTCCGTGCGTGACACGTTAAATTATTGCGGATTCCACTTAAGGGATCAGAGCCGAATGCTAGTAGGCTCAATTAGTTTGAAAAGACAGGCGTTTACGCGAGTGTGAATAAGCGTCGCGGTCGGGTACATGTACACATTCGTTGTGACTAAGCGAGATATTTTCCATCCGATGACCCGAGTGTGAAAAAGCGACGCGGACGGGCACCTGTGAACTCAAACATAAGATTAAGTGAATAATAAACGTCACATTGATATTTGTTTTTGTTACACAAAAAACAATAAGTGTTCTTACTTACCTATCCGGATGCGTGTCCTTTCCTGAGGGGAAGTCCTGGGCGATCTCTGCAAATAAGACAATCTCATTAAAATCTGGCGTACCGGTGATACACAACCTAAAAGCGTTTTACTTATCTGGCGATGTTCCGGAGAGATTGCGGCGATCCAGACGAATCCTGAGCAGCTACGGGAGGCACCTAAAAATAAAAGAAAAGGGATTAGTGTAAGGCATTGAACCACGAGCGTCGGGGAGAACCGACGCAACGCGGGAGCACATAACCTATAAGCGGGATAGTAATCTCAGCACGGGCGTGTTTCCTGACGTCGAAGCGGGTGTTCCGGACGAGGTCCAGCACAGCGGAGCACCCGAACCTTGCTTCTTGAAGGTGAAAGGAGCTGGCGACTGTGGACAAGACACGAGAAAAGGTACGTGAGTTCGTTTACAAGTAGGTCGTAGACTTTTTGTAGATCGATTAACCGGTTACAACCTAACCGAAAATACCACACTTTTCCATTCTTTTTCTACTTTTTCCCTTATTCTACCTCTGAAATTATTATTCTCACCTATCGCCCTGCTCTCCTATTTTCTCTACTATCTCTCCGACACACTCTCTCTGTCACTCACACCTAAACCATAAAACTCCTCGCACGCTAACACACTGCTTTCACTCCTGTCACTCGCACAGTCACTGAAAGCGGAAGTCTATTCAGAGTATATATATTTTTGCAATAAATAATTATTATATATAATCTTATTTAACTTAACTAAACTTAAATTGAGTTACATTACACAATTTTTTATATCATAATTCCCAGGCTTTGTAAGGATGTTAAAGTTGTCCTTTTACCGATATTTTTATTTCTTACTAATCCTTTAATTGTATTTTTAACAGAATTAAAAATCCTTCTCCACAATTAAAGTATAGATAATAACAAAGTCGGGTCGTAACAATTTTGTAGGAAAAACGACAAAAAATTTTAAAATTGTCGGCTTCTGGCGTTGATTCGTAAAAAAATGTGTTTAGTATAAAAATTTTAAATCTTATACGCACAAATAAAGTGCAAACATTTAGGAACAATACTACGCTCTTAGATTGAACATAGGCGTTCTAATAAAAAAAGTTTAATGAGTACGAAAATTTCGTGTCTGAAAAGAGCAATCTGAAAAATTTTTTTAAATTCTTGATATGAACCCAAATAGCCAGTATGATATAATAAAGATATTAGCATCTTGCTACGCATTTATGTCGTCCCTTGTGCTGTTGTTTGCTAACATTCGATGTCGGAAATAAAATTCTTTGCACGTTTCAAACATTATGCTAGCATTACTTAAGATTAGTGTTGAATGCTAGCAAATAACAGCACAAGAGACGACGTAAATGCGTAGCAAGATGCTAACATTTTTATTAGCAACATGAGAACAATTTGTGCTCATACATATATTTGTGGCTATCTGGGAAATTCAATTTATAAGCTGATATTAATACATAAATTTTAATTTTGGAAAAGGATTTCCAAATCTGTAAAAGAAATACATACAAAATTTTGTTAATGATGTGCACGAATAACTCTACATTATCGACCTCGATCAAGTTTGACTAGCAGTTTAGCATCCCGTAGCCCCCCCAACTAAAAAACTTGCTTGTAATTCTCTCAACTCAATTTATAATTACACTTTGTCAAATATTTATTAAAATTGACGTTTATATTTTATTATATATTATCCCAGGTAGCAAGGTGACGTTAATACGACGTCAATAATTCGTCATTTAAGGTCGCGGACGTCATGTTACCAAATTAAGACGTAATAGTAACATCATTTTTTGACCTATTAATTACGTTAGTCATTTATCCATCCTACAACGTATTTCCGACGTCATATTTTTGACTAATTAATAACGTCAGTTAATTGATCATTTTACAACGTATTAATAAGGTTTTATTAGTGACTAATTACTAACGTTAACTGTAATTCTCTGTAATAATTGACGATTTGACCACAAATGACGAATTATTGAGGTCTAGTGGACGACACCTTGCTACCTATAACTATTAATCATTATTTAAAAATTGGTTAATAAACAACATTATTAAAATTAATATAATATTTTATATAATTAATACTATCAATATTTTAGAATCATCCCAGGCAGCACATAATATTTATGATAAATATTTATTAATATTTATTAATATTTATTTTTTCAAAATATTATATAAATATTTTACACATATTTTATATATGCGAAGAAAAAATCTTTATTCAACATATTAAAATATAGATTAAATATTTTATATAATATTTATGATAAATAAAAGATAAAGATTTGTATAAGTAATATTTTGTAAATATTTATAAATATTTCATAAATATTTTTATAATATTTATGATAAATCTTTATGATTTGTCAAATCTAAGACCACAAAAATATTTATAAAATATTTGGATAAATATTGATAAAATATTTAAATAAATATTATAAATATTTTATAAATATTTTATAAATATTTTATAAATGTTACGTTCTGTCTGAGGTGTAATTTAGCTTTATCAAAAGAACAGAGCAAAAACATATTTCTATAAGTTATCTCTAAGAGCACAGTTGACAGAAAGTCGACTAAATGTCGACTTCTAAATAGTCGACTTCTAGAAGTTGAGGAAAAGTAACGACTAGGGCTGCGTTCGGGAAGCACATATATCCTGTGTGTTATCAGTGCTATTGCTCAATCTGCGTCATTCATTAGACGTGAAAGATTTCGTGCTTGAGCCGACAAGAAAAAGAGGATCGGCGTATATAGTTACTAATGCATCGGAAAACGAAACGTCTGCCAAATTATTTATTGAGTTATCATAAATCGCAGATGACTTAGGAATAAGAATATCACCACCATAATGATTTGTTTGAAACAGGAGGTTCAGAATCACGATAATAAAGCAGCAAATTACGTCTATTTCTTTGATGTTTTGGGAATTATCCCGAAAACTTTTCTTTATATTTGACAGAACGAGTTAAACATCTACTCATAACCTTAAAAATATACTTTCATCCATAATTTCCGCGTTTTCGATCTGAAGCCTTATTCTGTACCGGCTACTGACAACTATCGGCGTCGTTGTGCAGGCTTTTTGCCATATAAAATATCTGTGCAACAACACCGATAGATGTCGGTAGTAACAGTACAGAATAGAAATCCCCTGCATAGAAAGTGACTGAAATCTGACGTTTAAAGTTGACGGAAAGTCAACTTTTCGTTATGACGGGAAGTCGACTTTTAGTCGACGTTTTTTAGGTCATTCGCCAACTATAAGCCGACTTAAAGTCGACTTTCGTCCTTAAAAAAGTCAACTTCAGGCCAAGTCAAGTTTCGATGAAGTCGACTTTAAGTCGACTTAAAGTCGACTTTTTGCTCTTAGGGATCCCACATGTTATTTCGCATATGTAAAAATCAGGAAAAAAACTGTAAATTTATATTTATTTATAAAAATATTAGTTAACTACAAGTTTCATGTTTCTCGCATCTATTGAACTGATCTATAACAAATATGTATTCATGATCATCAAGTGTTCATGGATCATCACAAAGTGCTAAGTAGCGTACGATCTTCGAAGTCAAGCAACGTCGACGGCGGTTCAGAGTTGGATGGGTGGTGACCGTGGAAGTTAGGCAATTCCAAATGTGACTATGGTGTGGTGGGTCGCGATGCTTGTTGAGAAACAACGTAGATTTTTTGTTTACATTATAAATTATGTTATTTCGATATTTTCATAATGCAAGTACTGCATATATAGGACATGTACCCGAAATATTTTCTAAAACGTCAAAATAACGGCTTTTACTACCTGGGATAGTCATAATAATGACGTTAAAATGTCGTCTGTATTAAATGTAATCTAAAAACCTATGTTTTGTCATAAAAATAACAATAAAATATCGTCAAAAGTACGATACTAGCTTCTTGAAAATGACGTCAATAATATGAAAATAATGACGTATTTTTGACGTCAATATATGACGTCGTTAAGTTGAGACAAATGTACGTCATTTTACGACATTTAGACGTCATTTTATCTCGACATTATGACGTCTGGTTCGTCATAAAATGACCAAAAAATGCCGTCAATTAGACGACACCTTGCTACTTGGGATAACATATTAATTAATAAATATGTATTATTTATTACTAACTTTTTCTAAAAATAGTATATAAATCATTTTAGCACCTCTAGGCCACTGCTTTTTTGTAATTTGCATGTCATCAATTTCAATCCAAATATTAGATAATGCTTTTCTACACATATTTGTAAAATGACCGTTTTCAATACATAAACCGTGATGAAATGTAGCATTCATAACTTTATATATCTGTCCAGCTATTAATATTTTACTTGTCGGTATAAATTAAACTTTTGTGGTACTTTTACTAATGGGTCATTTTGTAATAAAAACAAATTTAATAAATGTATAATAACTATCTGTTTTGTTAGATTTATCTCATTCTTACACAATAAGTCATTTCCTCCAAAACGTTCACATAATTTATTATATAATTCAAACCAATGTGAAAATGAAATATTTAATAAATCATTAAGATTGAAATTTTTTTCTTTAAATTATCAATAGAAATTGAAAGAATAACATTATTAGTAGTAGTAACTTTTGCATTACCACATAATTTGCATTGACTATAGAAATAACTTAATGCTCTACCAAATTTTTTATAAAATCATATTTTATACAAAGAAATGTAAGAAAATCAAATGCATCTCGTTTAACACTGTTTGAAAAATATTCCTTTAAATATTCCCGTATTGTATAAATATTCAAATTATGTATTCCATTTTCATATCGATGCGTTAATATACTTAAAACATCTAATTTATCAAAATTAAATAATTGTTTTCTAATAATATTTAAATTAAATAAACACTGCAATGCAGTATTTGCATAGCATGAAACAATGTCAATATTTTGAAAACCATGTAATATCCAACAAGCTCTACTTTGTCGAATTTTGACTGTTGACGAGAGTTGACTGTTGAATGGAAGTAATTATCTTCGATAATGTCCATGGCACATCTTTAACTTTATAAAAACGTTCTTTGTGTCGCCGCAAAGGCGCGCCAGTGCGGGGGGGGGGGCATATAGTTAGGGGGCCGATAGTTATGCTGGAAAGCGATTCCTGGGCCTCCCAAGTCGCGCTGTCTCGGCCATCCGAGGTGGGTTTAGTGGATATTGCACGGGTATTGCACGTGAGTGGGATGGACTAGCCTCCCACTCACAAACCCGTGAGTCCCACATAACCCTCGCCCGTGAGACATCGGCGGCGAGGGTATTCGTAAATGCATTCTCATCTCGTAAAAAAAAGGGTTTCTCCCCGAATGAAAAGCGAGTCGGCTGGTTCTCCTCCCGAAGGAGGGCCGCCCAGCTAACTCTCTCTCGGCGTATCGCCAGATTTGCCTGTTGGACGAGACGGGCAAGCTCTTCGAGCGGGTGCTGGTTGGGGAGCAGTGCACTTGCACACGGTTCAAATGGACACAGTGCATTTGGACACGGTGTTTTTAGACACGATATCTTGCGCACGGTTCAAATGGCCACGGTGCATTTGCACACTGTGCATTTGGACACAAAAGAAATTTTATTAAAAATGTACACGAGTTATATGCACACGTAAAATTTGACCACCGGATATTTGCACATGAAAAAATGTCCACCGTTCACTTGGACACGTAAAAGTTGCACATCATTCATTTGCACATCGCTCACTTGCACACCATTCACTTGCACACCGTTTACTTGCCCACCACTCATCTGAACACCAAAAAATGCGCACCGATTATTTGCACACGGAAAGATGCATATCAATCATTTGCACACGGAAAGATGCGCACTGATCATTTGCATACGGAAATGCATATAACAGTCCTCCGTGTGCGGGCTCTCGCGGAAAGGGTAGCGTCCCGGGGCGGGGTGGCGATTGCTGTGTCCTTGAACGCAAGCAACGCATTGAACACCCTGCCCTGGGGCAGGATTGGGGAGGACTACTACATCCTGTGGATGTACAAAGGATGTTTTATGTCCCGCCAAACAACATATCAAGAACATCCTTAGAATGTCTACCGGACGTAAAACGGTCATCATTTGGACATATATAATTTTGCTTAAAATACACTGAAACAACTAAATAACGTTCCAATAATGCTTATTAAAAACTATTAAAATTGGTTTGATTCATAAATAAAATGTTGAGATATGTTAACAATAGACAATTTTTTATATGTCGGTAGTCGAAAGTTTCTATGATGAAGTTTTCATCGGATAGATGTAAAATTTGGACTATAATTTTGAAACTTTGGTAAAAATATAGTAACATCTTAATTGGTTTTTTTATTGTTTTTGAGATTATAAAAAAATTAACATAAGGAAAAATTATTTAGTTAAACATCTGTTTTTAATTTTTTTCAAATTTTAATTTTTTATATGAAAGCCTAGCTAGCTAGTTTTAATATATTATTTCAAAATAAAAGAAAAATAATACATTTAAATAATTCCAATCAGTAATTTTACTAGTTAATAAAAAAGACTAAATATTTTAATTAATTATAGAGATGTATAAAATTAATAAAAATGAGAAAATTATTCAAAATGTATGTTAATATTATGTTATAATATTATTATGTTATAAGTAACGTTTCAACAATTTTTTTATAATAATTTTTATATTGTTTAAAATATGTTATTTGTATTGGGTTATGCTCAATTTTTATTTAATAGATTTTATTTAATAGATTATTCAATAGATTTTATTTAATAGATTTATTTAATAGATTTATCACGCGTGACTAGCTAATTGTGAAGGAGCCTTTCATCACGTGGTTGCACATGATGAGCAGCGAAAATGATAATCATTTAATCACGCAAATAAAATAACAATAAATAATATTAATATAAACCCAGATAACCAAGCGAGATTGAGCATATCGGGCAAATTAATGCACTGCATGTATGTTGTGAACTTGTCCACAATTTGCTGTCATTGTAATTTAACGTGGAACAAAGTTAGCATCAGGAGGGCAAATAACCTTTATGAGTTTATGAAATTGTAAGTGCATGCATTGAAGAATAATAAACTTATCACATTGACAGCAAATGTGCGTGCATGTTGATAACTTGCCGTCAGTTTGTTGAATTCTAACGAAGAATTCTACATAATATCAGAACAATAGACAGTTTGAGGAAACATCTTGGCTTTAGTTTGATGAAATTAATAGGGAATAAGTGACAGCAAAATGACAACACGTTGCTTTCATTTGGCTATCTAGGAACTTTACCGCTTGATCAACACTATTTAATTTTAAAAAAGACGTACTCAGCCTCTCACGAAACGTTACGGCTATTATATGGATCGATCAACACGTGATTACAAAACTTGAGGTTGTCTTAGACTAAATTATCGTCGTTCAATAATACTTACCTTCGTACTGGCGTTGAGAGTAGAAAAGGCTGCTTGTTTTAGTAGTGCAAGCCGTAATCTTTATTGTAATCCTTATTTATTGTAGAACAGTCAGATTATATACTGATATATATACGGAATAGTCAGATTACATAACAGACAGATATAGACATGCACAGAAAGACAATGATAGAGAAAGAAAAGATAATTTATGGGTGCGAAGCGCGAAAACGCAGGACTCGACCGATTAGCAGGGCATGCACAATAAACGCTCAAAAAAAGTTACCGGGACTCTAGAAGAATTGAAATTGAATAATAATTATTTTATTTCATTTATCATCAAAACCATAGCAATACTAATATAATTTGTATATACCACATAATAACTTATAATATTTAAATTTTATGAAATTTATATAATTATATTTTTATATTTATTATTTTAAAATAAAAGAAGAATAATTTTTATAATTTTTTATTGTTTAAATAATTTCAATTAGTAATTTTTAGTTAATATAAGAAACTACTTACATAGCACGGAATATTACAGTAATATCGCAGCAAAATTGCAATATATCAACAATATTACATATTACAGTAAAACATTACAGAAATATTATTGACATATTACACGTTTATAAATAACCACTGGCGCCGACTTAGGGGGGACAGAGCACTTTTGATCCCCACAATAAAATTATTGGGAGGGCGACGCCCTCCCCAATAATTTTTATCTTTTTGAAAAATAGTTTTTTTTAAGAAACCGCGCGCACGGCTTAAGCTTGTATCAGACTACCAACTGCGAAGGCCGACCCGACTGCCGAGCATAATGGAGAGACATCGCGTTTACTTTCTCGGTCGTTTTCATATTCATGGCCGTAGTCGGCTGGTCCATATGGTCCTACGGCCATAACCATAAAAATAACCGAGAAAGTAATACGCAATGCCAAAACAAAGTTGGAAGACTTGGAAGGCATTCCTTGCCTGAATGTACAGCTAGAAAGCCTCTGGGGGAAAGAATTGGCTAACTCAATCACTTGACGTGCGTGGTACGTACGCAGAACTTATATACAATAGTCCCCTCCACCGTGCTGCTGCGCGTTGTAAATACCGCACGTTGCGAGGGCCGCGCTATCTAGCGTTTTTCAAATTTTTTGGACAGTTTAGATAATAAATGACGCTTATTTGACATTTTACATTATAGTATCTACAATACGACAGCTCTTACGGAGATAATCTTATTATTATAACCTGTCTATTTGCCTCGAATTGAGTGATTTTTTTTTTCGGTCTTTTTCTAATTCGTGTAAAATGGATAAGTTTATCTTGCGTAGGCCTACTAGTACAGAGAATTCTCATAATACTAATGAATTCAATAAATCGGCCGACACTCAGGCTCAAGCTACTACATTGAAGAGCATGGGCCCATGTAACACTAACAATAAAGGCTATTCTACAATTGCGTAAGCGTGGTCGCAAGTGGTTGTAAGAGTGTTGTAGGTTGTGGAAGATGGTTGAATTTCATCTTTCACGACTACAACAGATGTGAACGTAAGAGCCAACCAATCAGAGTGCTGTTCAAGTTATCATGCCTCACACCGCCATAATTTACTGCACTCTGATCAGTTGCTGTAATCAAGTTTACAACGTATCTTTACTCTATTGTAAATTGATCCGTTGTAAAACATTTACGAGTACTACTATTTCTACTCCTATAACCTTATGCTTACGCAATTGTAGAATAGCCTTAAGTCTACACGCCATTTCCAGTCTTCTTGGATTGAAAAATTTTCGTGGTTGATATATGATTCCAAAAAGAAGATAGCTTTGTGTAATGTGTGTAAGACTATGTACTGCGACGTTACTTTTTCTGGCGTCTACAACTTCGTCGTGCTCGTCACTTCCTTACTCTAAGTTGGGCGCCAGGCGCGGAATCCGCGCCGCACAAAATCGCAAAACTCGGTACTTTGCACGACGGCCGAATGCCGGCTAGCCTGCCTCCACACGAAATGGCAGAGGGGCGAGGTTTTTTCTCGGTACGCGGAATAGAAGAGGAGAGGTCTCGCGTGAATAACTAGATCGAGTTAATAGATATAATCAGCGTGTATTGAAATTGGGATGGCAACAACGTTGTCATCGGATACAATTTAATCGTTTGACATGACTCTCTGGTACGGCTGTAGCATACTTAACTCGACATTTACAATATTTCGAAGATTACTCTTTATAGGCTACACTCTACATTCAATAATACGACACGCGACGTTAACAATAGACGATGGACGGAATAGGCCGCAACGTAACGTGAGCATTCCGCGTGGATATTCTCATCTATGAAAGCTCGTCTCGGTACTGCGCACCTGGCTCACACTCTCGGTATGTGGCAAGTGAATCCCGGTGATATCAATCCACGCACTATCCCGTCGCGAGACTTTAATTCTTACACAATTACAAAGATCGACTGTCGGCTCGACATACTCCCCGAGGGAGGAGACAATAAGCGTAACAAATAATCTATACGAGGCGGAGATCGATACGGCCCTGCTACGCCCTGGATTCACGAATTGGAAGAAAGCGATTGAAAGGTTTCGAATCCAAAAAGTAACTTCAATAACTTATTGAATCTGAGATCCGAAGATTCAATAGAATTACAGAACTGGTTGAATCGAAATTTGTGTAAGTGGATATCTCACGACATCCAGAACGAAATTTTGAACATAATGAGTCATTCTATTTTACGCAAACTGATTCAGAATGTGAAAAGCGCGATTTACTTTTTTATTATTGCGGACGAAACGAGCGATATTATTACTAAAGAACAGTTTAGCTTTTGCATCAGGTATAACACTTTAAAAATAATCTACTTTATTCTAAATAAATTATGAACTCATTAAAATACTGATTGATAAAAAATAATACACTAGACGAGAAAATTTGTTTTAACAAAATTAAGGTAAAAAACTTATTGTAATGTTAATTGTACGATTCATAGCTATTACAGTATAGTAATTTTGAGTTGGATTTATTTATCTATATCTATTTAATACTATATTCATGACGTGTAATGATTGAGTTTAGGTTTACTATTTAGTGTTATCAATTAAATTTAGTGTTATCAATTGTTTGCATTAGGTTTGTTAACGATTCAATGGAGATAGAAGAATTGTTTCTTGGATCTGCCAGTACAACATCCAAAATATTGACGGATATAATTCTTGATATTCTACAACGTTTCGACTTATCGATCTCTAATATTCGTGGACAATGTTATGACGGTGCAGCAAATATGGTTGGCATTTTCAATGGAGTGCAAGCTAAAATTTTAGAGATTGAAGAAAAGGCTCTTTTTGTTCATTGCAATGCACATAATTTAAATTTAATTGTTCAAGATTTAATCAGGTCCATAATAGAATGTCGAGACACGTTAAATATTGTAAAAGATTTAATAAATTTTGTAAAAAATTTGCCTAAGAGATTGGCGATTTTTAAAGGTACGTACTATAACGGACAAAAAATCTTTATTCGTCATTTTTATTATTTTATTTTAGTACTATAATTATAATATATACTATTGATTTATTTTTTGTATCGTTATGTTATTTTAATGTACAGGTATGAAAGAAGAAAACTCAGATAAGAAAACAAATTTAAGACCATTTTGTCCTATTCGCTGGACGATACGATATGAATCTTTACATTCTATTTATGAAAATTACAACACTTTAAGAGAATTTTTCAGTAATTATTCCTCATCCGATACATCCGACGCGGCTGCAAAAGCAAATGGTTTTTTAAAAAGTTTGGAATCCTTTGATTTTTTTTATGATATTCGTTTTACATAAAATTTTCTGCCATTTAGATGCGGCAAATACCGCTATTCAAAAGAAACAGCTTTATTTTACAAATGTAAAATTATTAATTCAAACTTTACATAATACTATAAAGTGTTTTAGAGATCAATTTGAGGAATTCTGGAAAATAGTTAACGAGAAAAAAGTTACGCTTGAAATTGATTCGCCCAAGCTAAAACGCAAGAGAATGATACCAAAGAAATTTGATCAATCAAAAAATATTTTGAAAGATTGTTGTACAAATATTGTAGATAAGTATAAGAGACTGTATTGTGAAATAATCGACAATATTATTAATTGTTTAGAAAGAAGATTTGAAACAAAAGTAAATACGTTCTTCATGAAAGCAGAAAAATTTGTTTTGGGAGATGATGCGTTTTAACGTGAAACCATAGAGCATTTTAGTTCAGACGTTGACAGCGAACGACTAATTCTGCATCGCAATATGTTGCATGACATTCTACAAAATAGAAATTCATGCTTAAGCGCGGAATCAATAACGAGTTTTAGTAATATAACAATTTGTTTGTTACAGCAGAAACGACATATGCTGCCAGAGTTAGTAAAATTTATAAAATTACTGTTAACAATCCCTGTAACCACATGTACAGCCGAACGGTCATTTTCTTCTTTAAGGAGATTATTAACTTATTTACGAAGTACTATGACGCAATATCGGTTAAATTCTGTAAGCATTTTACATGTACATATGGAAGAGGCGATGAAATTAGATTTAAATAACATTGCAAACGAATTTATTAATCGACATAAAACTCATTGTGCGACTTTTTTGCAATTATAAGAAATAATAATTCTTGACGGGGATAAGCAGGATAGCATTGCGGCCTAAAAGACCTATTGTATCTCCAGTTAATTATAAGGAAAATAAGCTTCCTTTTTCAAATATATTTAAAATAATTTTTTTCAATTTTGTGCAATGTAAATAAAAATATATGTAAGTACATAAGATATTAAAGCTCGCATACTTATATGTAAAGCTGTTTTTATAGAACCTGCGGCATCATTCTTGCGGGCTGTTTGTAAAAGGCTAGGGAACTTTCCAACTTTTAATAAGAAACGACATAATGCAATATGTGAAAGTCTAGAAATTTAACTTTTACCACTCTAGCCTAAAAAAAAGGTCGTTAGAAATTTTCTTCTTGCCCCCCCAAAAAGTCTTCTAAGTCGGCGCCACTGTAAATAATATTAAAATATTAGGTTATATTGTAGCGATATTACATTTTAAATCCCACATAGCACATGATATTAGAATATCTTGTACTCATACTGTGAACAAACGTACCGTATATAATGCACTGAGAATATTCTTATAATATTTTCTATAATATATCATTATTTATATATTATTAGAACGGACCTGTTATGTCTAAATTAGTATATTATTAGTACATTCTTAGAATTTACTTTTGCAATCTAAATATCTTTTAATGTTCAAAGTTTATTTTTAGCATTAAAAAATGTAACGTTACCAAAAATAACGAAATAATTTCTTTATTTTGATTACCGTACTGTGAATATATATACCGTACATAATATATTGAGAATATTGTTATAAGATCTTCTATTATATATATACAGAGTGTAATTTTAACTTGGACAGCAAAATATCTCAAAAACTAAGCTCCGTATACAAAAATATTTCAGACAAAAGTTGTATGGTTTCAAGGGAGACATAAGATGGTACTATTGGTTTGACCTTGAAGAGTTTGTTGAAGGTCACGTGAAGGTGAAATATTTTTGTATACGGGGCTTAGGTTTTGAGATATTTTGCTGTCCAAGTTAAAATGGGACACCCTGTATATATATAGCATTATTCCGCAACAGCCGCGAGTAGTTCGCGAGATCGCTGCTAGGCGAGAGCACAGCGCTTCTTCTCGTGAGAAAATTTACATCAAAAGGCTTATAAAAGAAAATCACACACAGTAACAAATTATCTCTCGATGTGTATAGTGAGCTCAATAGGTTTACCTAACAGCAAAGTGTAGTATCATTTTTGTCACTCGAATAGAATTTCTTGGGCCTTGAATAGAGCTTCAGAGAATTGAGAAAATATAAAAATAAAATTTTAACCCTTGATCCTTGTAGTGATCACAATGATCTTATGTAGTGGCCAAGAAGGAGCGAGGAACACTATAGCTACTTCCTGGACAGATTATATGTTTAGGGACTAAGATTCAGAAAGTTACACATACAGCTTGGTACTAGCCATTTTTTCTAGATAGATGCTAGACAGAATCTAGAAAAACTATCCAGAACCTAGCTATATGCAAGGCGAAATTTCCACGCGGGTATTGTCATTGTCATCGTCGTCATAACCCAATGCCCAGTTAACATAATATACCGTACATATTTTATCATTGGTTCTACGTTGATATTAGTGATATTCTTGGTATTTACTGCAAAATATTCTCAGTATATTCTACGAAGCAGAAAAAGGTGAAAATAGGAATGTGTTCAGTATGTTCTCAGAAAATAGTAGTACGTATCTCGAATTTTCTCAGAATTTACGCAACGTATTGCTGCAATATCCTTCGAACATTCTTAGCATCTACATGTGCTGTATGGGTAAACATTTTAGTTAATTTATATAGACGTAAAAATTAAGAACGAGAAAATTATTCAAAATAAATATTAACATTGTGTTAAATAAAAGTTGGTCATAGTCCATTACAAATAACGTTTCAATAATTTAATTTTTTTACAATAATTTGTATATTGCTTAAAACACGTTATTTGTAATGGGGTATACCCAACTTTTACTTAATATTATAATATAGTTTAAATTATTTTCTCATTTTTTAAACAATTTTATACAACTATAATTAATAAAAATGTTTAGTTTTTTCTCTTGGGCCTGTTTAGTTTTTTTTTCGGGCCTCTTCGCCCGTTCCTCGGGGGTCGATTGGACCGCCCAACGTGGGGACGTGAGCGGCCCGCTTGCACACCGATTCCCTAAGAAGGGACGTCGAGGCGGCGTGGTTGCGTCTCAGCGCCACAAATAGTGTAGGGCAGAGGAGTGGCCGGATTTGTCCGGCTACCCCTTAGAGACGGGTCCTCCCTCGGGTGGGGGGAGGGGGACAATAGGCGCGGCGGACCGCGGTGCATGCCTGTCCGACCCCGCGACCCGCCGTAACGCCAGTGGTAGGCAATCACCGAGGGGTTTAGTGGGTAGGCCCATCCCGAGGAAGGATGGGGAGTCCCACATATCCCCCACCCGATCCCCAAGGTGGGGGAAATGCGTAAAAAGCATTCTCCTTGTTAAAAAAAAAAGGTTAGGGTTAGGTCCCAGCGCTGCTGCTGGGAAGCTAGAGGCTTTCTGGCTGCGCGCGCGCTGTGCCCGGCGCGACTGGGCGCGTCCCCGGGTTGCGGATAGGGAAGTGGTCTCCATATATGGGGATTACCCGTGAATAACCCTTCGGGGGAATAAACGGGCGCGGACAGCAGGGCACTCACGGTGCGTCACCATCCAAAGGGTGGTGAGAAAGTTCTTTTGCGGCCTTTGCTTCCCGGATCCCGAGTGGGCTTGCCTGCTCGAGTGACGGGTCGACGGCCCTAGAGAATCAAGAGCGCGCCGTACGGACCGCCAGTAATGGGGGTGCCGTACCAGAGAAGGCCAACGACTAGGGTCCTTCAGTGGACCCGTTTGTTGGTAGAGGATGAGACACTCCGACTTCAAACCTCCGGTGACGCGGCACCGATAGGGGAGGATTTATTCTCTCCCCGGCGGGGGGAACTACCCGGCATAGTTCGGAGAGCTTAGTGCAACGGGGTGTCCCTGGGAGGTTGCCGGTCCGGCTCCTTTCTCGCCCGCATTGCACGCTAGTGTTCCAGCAGTGGGCGGGAGAGGAATGTCGGGGTTTCCCGTGCATGGTAAAGGGTCCTGCTAAGGACCAAGAGGACGGCTGGCCCTCCCGCCGTGGGGGGTCGCGTCGGGATCCTTCCTCGGGGCCTGCTGGGCCGGCGGGGCATCTGCCCGGACTTTACTGGTTCCTGAGGTGGGGTCCCGGGCGTTGGCCCTGCTGGGTGACCCAGCTCTAGATTTCCAGTCACCCCAGCGAAACGTAAAGGGTCTTGCTCCGAGACCCGAAGGGCTGAGTCCCTTCCATCGTGGGACAGCCGCGGCGGTTTAGCCTAGCTTCATTACCGTCGTGGCAACACAGGAACGTTGGCTCGGGCACTGCCGCAGAAGCGTCGCGACGCCGCGGGGGTGCGTGGACTGGCCGGTGTGGGGCCTGGGTTTCGGCGTCGGGCGGGCTGGCGGAGCATTTGCCTGGGTTCGTCCGCGGTCGGGTCCCTTGCCTGCGCTGCCGATCTTCCCTCGCGCCGTCCGAGCAGAAAGTGGGGGCTGCCCGGGGCCGCTTGGACATATTCCGAGGGCGGGGTCCGGGCGGTAAGGCCGCTGGGACCGCCCTGAGACCGGCTCGGGGCGGGGTTCAGCGGTCGCAGAGCGGACGGGGCGGCTGGTGCGGCGGCGGTTCCGGAGGCTGGATGGGCCGACGGGGTATTTGCCCAGGCCCGCCTGGCGTTTGTTCCCGTTGCCGTTTGTATGTTGGCCTTCCCTCTTCGCGGACACGTGCGGAAGGTGCCGCTCGTGGCGGCTCGGATGTATTCCGAGGTCGGGTCCCGGCGGTCGTGTGCGTGGGTAGCCCAGTGGATCGCGACTGCGTCCCTTCCGAAGCGGTTAAGTGGGCAGGCGTTGCCCGCGTCCTCGGGGAGTTTTCTTAACCTCCGGGAGAGCGGACGGCTGGTCGCCACGGCGAGCAAGGCTCTGGAGGGGTCGCAGCTTCCTGAGCCCCATCCATCCGTGGGGCTCCCCTGGGTAGCACCACCCGTCCGGGTTGTCAAAGACTCGGAAAAAAAAAATAAATATAAATAAAAAAAAGGTTAGGTTAGAGTTAGGTTAGGTGAAAGGTTCCTGGATCTGTGGCGGGAGCGCTTGGCGCATGCGCGCGCGGGTCTGAGAGCCGTGGTGGCGATCCGCCCGGTCCTCAAGGACTGGGTGGCAAAGGCGCACCCCTCTCATTTAGGCTGGTGCAGGTGCACACCGAACATAGTTTCTCCTTCCTTCATAGGCTGTTTCGGTGAGTACCTGCATCGTATAGGGCGGGAACCCGACGAGCGGTGTCACTACTGCGGCGTAGCTCGGGACACGGCGCAGCACACGCTGGAAGCGTGTCCGGCGTGGGCGACACAGCGCCGTGTTCTGAGCAATACAATAGGGCAAGACCTCTTGCTACCGATCGTGGTTCGGGCCATGTTCGACAGCAAGGAGGCATAGGTTGCAATAGCCTCCTTCTGCGAAGTTGTTATCTCGCAGAAGGAGGAGGCGGAGCGGGAAACGGAGTCTGACAGGGCTGCTGATCCCGTCCGCCGAGTAAGAGGCGGGCGGAGGAGAAGGGCTTACATGAAAAATTCGTAGACCTGTTCTTCGCCCGTCCCTCGGGGGTCGATTGGGCCGCTCTATGTGGGGATAGTGAGCGGCCCGCTTGTACACCGATCCCCTGGAGGCGTCGAGGCGGTGTGGTTGCATCGAGGCGCCACAAATAGTGTAGGGCAGAAGAGTGGCCGGACTTGTCTGGCTGCTCTTTAGAGACGGGTCCCCCTCGGGGGGAGGGGCAATAGGCGCGGCGGACCGCGGTGCATGCTTGTCGGATCCCGCGACCCGCTGTAACGTCAGTGGTAGGCAACCACCAAGGGGTTTAATGGGTAGCCCAATCCCGAGAAGGGATGGGGAGTTCCACATACCTCCCACCCGATCCCCAAGGTGGGGGAATGCGTAATAAGCATTTCCCTCGTAAAAAAAGAAAAAGAAGGTTAGGGTTAGGTTGTGACCGATCTACGCCACGTTGAAAATGCATTCGCTTCGGAAAAACAAGACCACAAACCTTTAGATGATCGTTCTTTATGTCCTTTCGGTCCAGCTCCTTTATCCTCCAAGAAGCAAGGATTTACGCACGACAACAGATTTTTTTCCTTCTCGTCGGCTGCCATCGGAACGCTGAACTTCGTGTCTCGTCGAACGAACACGCAAGTATTATTTAAATATTGTTATATTATTATTCACTCACTCGAGCGGATCACTTAAATCTGTTTTTAATTTAATATTTTAATTTCTTTTTGTTTCAAATGCTGCTGCTGCTGCCGTCGGACCACTTCGGACTGCCAGGATCGCCTTGTCCCTCCAGGAATACGCTCAGGTATTAATTTATGTATTGAATACGCTCGACCCTTTGCTCCCAGAATAATAGAACTTTTTTTCAGGACCTCCCGGATTCGTCGTTGGATCGCATGCAGGTACGTCGCAGGTAAGTATGAGTAATCACACAGTATTTGATTTTCAGGCAACAGTAAATAAATTGTTTATTATAAACACAACACTTATTCTACTTAACAAACTCCCGTACGCGTCGCTTTATCACATTCGTTTCCGTTTTGGTTATGGTGCTGATGCACTAGTTACACTTTCCCGAACGCGTCGCTTTATCATATTCGTTTACGAATAGCGCGTTTTGTTCGCTCGGATAAATGCTATCAAAAGATTTCGCAAGCTCGCCTACTCGCATTCGGCGAGTTGTATCGGTTTGATATCGTGGTTGAACTTTCACGGAATTTGTTAATCTCTATTTCCTATACGCGTGTTAAAATAACGCGGAGATGTTACCACGAACGATTTCGGGCTTCAACAAGCTGGTGGGACGCAGTGTTGCTAGATGTGCCGCTTTTTTCGCGCATGCGCAATGGTTGCAGCCGTTAATACAGCGGTGTATGCGGTGGCTACAGATGGGCACGAAATCAGGGTCCTGGCGGGAGGCGGAAGGAGGTTAGAGGTAAGTAATAGGATAAGTA
The DNA here is from genome assembly GCF_013373865.1 of Monomorium pharaonis. NCBI lineage: Eukaryota > Metazoa > Arthropoda > Insecta > Hymenoptera > Formicidae > Monomorium > Monomorium pharaonis. Next base: position 14,185,477 of record NC_050472.1, on the reverse strand, counting down.
GTTAGTAAGGCAATTGGTTAGTATGTTACTTAATTGTTATTAATACATTTAATTAATAACAATAATAAGTAGTATGTAAATAAATAATATATTTATATATATGTACCCCTATAACCATTTCTGCTGTGACAAATGTTGGCAACAGATCCTGTTGCCAAAAAGGCGACAAATGAGAAACATATCTTGTCATTGCAAACACTATTAGCAGATATTCAGCAAATATTTAGCAACGTCTGTCATCAGAATATATGACAAAATAATAGTGAACTGCGAGCAGATTTATTGAAAGTATTGATAACAGATTAACGACAAACACCAAAGTGAAAACAATGTCAGCAAATTGCCTGTAGAAATGCAACAACATTTGTGTGTCAAAGTACGCGACAGATTGATACCAGAAATGCAGCAGATCTGTCGAAATGTCAAATTGGCAATAAAAAGTGCGGCACCGTCAATAGGCGGCTTACTTTCTCGGGAGTAAAATGCAGTCAACTCGCTACATAAAGACCACTCGCAACGCGACTAAGGTAAGCAAAAATTATCTTCCTTCGCTGCACCTGCGGAGGAGTTCGATGTGACGGAAGACCGCCACATTATACTTTTATGATACAGAACTGGTAGTATTTTCATTTTTTTGGGAGTGAGATTTAACTACAAAGAAATTTAATGAAATTAATTGCACCTAGAATAGATGATATACCTGCGATATAAAGGGAGAAAATAGATAGGTCAATTGAGGCCCTCCTATAGGAAATATTAGATGCTAAGGAGAGGGTTGGGTAAATTATTTAATCTGTTTTTACTCCTGAATTAATAAATCTTCCCAGGAGATTGCTTACATTCGATTCTCAAATAAAATTATAACTGTGATGAAAGAAGAAATGAAAAGATTCAACAAATCTGTCGCCAATCTCTCATCATTTATGAATACAGATCTGTTGCATATTTGGCGTAAATCTGCTGTGAGTTTACGTTGCAACATCTGTTCTCAATTTGCTGCGTGAATCTGTCATTGTATTGCTAGTGACAGGTCTGCTCTGGTGTTGCACCCAATTTGATATCAGGATTTGATAACAATTTTTGCTTGCAATTTGGGCGCACTCGAGGACACAGTAGGCCATGGTTTTGGCAACCTGATTCCGCAAGAAATTTTTAGCAGTCTGCTGACAATTTGGCAGCAAATGGTTAGCTGGGTATATATTATTTTCTAAATTTTATTTTGTTTATTATATATTTTATGTTATGTACTATTTTTTATATAATTTTAATAAAAATGAATTCAAAAGGAGCTATTAAAAAAGTAAATCATAAATTTAATAATTCATGGTTAGACGAAAGTAATTTTAAAGCATGGTTGGCTCCTCATCCTACTGAAAATATAGCACTTTGTCTTTTGTGCGATACGTCCATCAGATGTGTTAAAACAGATATAGTGCGCCATTCACAAACGGTCAAACACATCGAAAAAATAAGCTGTCTATCAACTCTCGAGAGTAAATAGTAATTTAGATAAAGAAATAACACATAATGAATTAGTAGAAATTGCAGAAATAAGCAGCATTTATTGTTGAGCACAATGTTGCATTTTATACGGCAAATCATTTAATACCGTTATTAAAAACAATTTTCGTAGATTCAAAAATTGTACAAGATCTTTCAATGGCCCGATCTAAATGTATTCAAATTACAAAAGAGATAATAGCTAAATACGGAACACAAAAACTTGTTGAAATTTTAAGAAACCAGAAATTTTCAATTTTAGTTGAAAGCACAGATATCGCAGATTCTAAATTAATGTGTGTTCTTGTACGGTACGTATTATTAATTAATAAAAAAATTAAAACACAATTATTAGATTTAATATCTTTAGATGTTACAAATTGTTCTGCGATAAACATTTTTGAATGTTTTAAAAAAACTGTTAGAAGATAAAAATATTTCTATAAAAAACATAATTGGAATGGCAAGTGATAATGCTTCAGTTATGATTGGACGTTATAATTCTTTTGCATCATATTTAAAATCAGAAGTACCAAATTTAATATTGTTAAAATGTATCTGCCATTCCTCCGCAATCATAGCTAGTAAAGCTTGCGAACAATTACCTGAATCTTGTGAAACTTTGATTAGAAATGTCGTGAATTATATATCGGGCAGTGCTAAAAGATCTGCAATTTTACGTGAGTTTTAAGACTTTTTTGATGTTGAAAAAACTAAACTTTTAAAATTATCTAACACAAGATGGCTTGTTTTGCATAAATGCGTCATTAAACTTTTTAACAATTGGGAAGTTTTAAAACAATATTTTCTTTTGGCAGTAACGGAAGACAAATTACAATCTGCAAAAATAATTTTAACAAATTTAAATAACGATAATATTAAATTATATTTTCTATTTCTAAAATATTCTTTAAATATTTTTAATCAGTTTAATGCACTTTTTCAATCACGCACAATTTTAATTCACAAATTGTTTGAAAGTAGTTTAAAGTTAATTCTAAATTTTGCGCAAAATTTTGTTATTCCCGAGGCATTAACAGACATTACTAGATTAAATGTAGAAAATGAAAAAAGTCTAGTACATCCGAATGATATAAATGTGGGACCTGACTGTGAAAAACTTTTGGCAGCACAATCTTTAGAATGCGCACAAGAATTCAAATTAAATTGTTTAAAATTTTATAAAACAGCAGTTAAAGAAATGCTTAAACATTTACCATATAATGATACCTTTTTTGAATCATTAGCTTTTATAGAACCTGAAATAGCGTTATATAATGAAGGCAGATTAAAAATTAGTAATTTAAATGATGTTGTGCATAGAGCAATTTAATATTACAAAATTAGCGCTTGAATGGGCAATTCTGCCTTTGATGTTTAATGAGATAGAAAAAAGAAATTTAGCTTCTTTAAATATTGAAGAAATGTGGAAAAAAAAATTCGAAGTTAGAGATTGTAATGGTGATAAAATATTTTTAATCTTAGAATCATTAATTGAAACAGTGTTTTCTCTTCCACATTCAAATGCTGAAGCAGAACGAATTTTTTCAATTGTTTCAGATGTAAAAAATAAGAAACGGAATCGATTATCAAATGATACAGTTTCCGCTATTTGCATTACAAGGTCCAGTTTACCAACGCAAGAAACTAATTGTTTTAATTTTAAAGTTGAGCCCGAACATTTAAAACTACATAATTCAGGAAACTTATATTCAAAGTAATTTATATTTAAAGTAAGCCCTTTTCATCTGATGGACTTACTTTTACAATTTTTATTTTAATATTAGTATCTTTTTCTCATGTAGAATTTTTGTAATTGTAACATGCATTATTTATGTATTATTTTTATGTATTTTTTAATGTATTATTTTTTAAACATACTACTTATTATTATTAGTATTATATTAACTATTATATATTAACTGTTTTTAGTTGCAAATTTTACGTATACTTAAAAAATTTATGTTTATTTTATTATTATTAACCATTGTTTTTAGTTTCAGGTTGTTTCAGGTTTTATTTTTTTCATGGATATGTATCTGGTACAATGCACTTAAAAAAGTTTCGTTTTTGTCATTTTTATTAATGTTATTAATCATTACGTTTCGTTACAGGAATTATTTTTTGTTATGACTGTGCATTTAAAACAATATACTTAAAAAAGATTTAATTTTCTATTTTTTAAATTACATAATTACATTATATAGATTTGTTTAATATTATAAATATAATATATAATATTAGTTATTAATTTGCATATATATTCATGTTTTCGATTTGGAGATCGGGAAGATGGCGTGATTGGGAGAGTTTGCGATTTAGAAAGCTCCGGAGTGAAAAGGTAGTGAGTGGTGAAGAAAATAAAAGTGAGAAGCATGAGTGAGAAATTCGGAAAGAGAAAGTTGGAGAGTGATCGGGCAATTAGAGGGAAAGCAAGGGAAGACGGAGGAGAGAAGAAATGAGAAGAGAAGTTGCGGAGAATTTCGGAGGCGAAGATTAACATGGAGTATAGAAGCAATGTACGGGAAGAAGAGGTCAGGAAGAGGGCAACAGGAGAAAAAGTGAGGATGGAAGAAAAGTGGTCCGAAGATGTGGGGAGATGGCGCGGTGGTGGAGCAGTGGAGAAGAAAAGCATCGCCATTTAGAAGAAGGAAGTGTGGACAGCAGAGACATGGCGGAATACCTGGCTGGAACGTAGGAAGATGTGAACAAGGTTAGCAGGATTGAGGAGGAAAGACGGTAGCGAGTTTGGGAACGCTGAGTTTCAAAACACGTGGTCTGTCGGTGATATATGAGTATAGAAGCAGAGGCAGTGGAAAGTCAGTGTTAGCGGCGAAAGGAGAAACTGAGCAGAAAGAAGAGATAAAGAGAGCTAAACAAGGTGAGGGGTGAGGAAGAGAAGAGGAAGAGACGAGGGGAAAGAAGGAAGGAAGAAACCAAGGAGGAAGGAGAGAAGAGGGACGACAGTCAGAAGGAGACAACGAGGAGAAGAAGAGCACGGGGTAAGAAGCGGAGGGAGAAGAGACCTAACCATGGAGGAGAGGAGAATAAGATGGAGGATGCTGGAAAGAGCAAATGAGGAGAGGAGAAAGAGAAAAAAAGGAGGAGAAGAAGGAAAGTGGAGAGAGGAAATTTCAGGAGAGAGAAGTGCGAGTAGGACGGTGTAACGTCCTGGACGACGGACCTTCCTTTATTCCACTTACCTCGGCAGTAGATAAAGGGGCGCTCTCTCTCTTTTTGGGCTACCTGCTGGGCCGGCAATACCCTGGGATATGAGAGCTAGGGTTGATTCAATTATTAGCTGTTGTAAGACATTTGGACAAAATAACTGGGTTTACTCCTCTATGCGGAGTTCTTATTCAAAGGTCTTGGGTAAGCTTACTCTATAGTAGCAAGAGTGACAATGACTTACGAGTAACAAGAGTGGTAATAAGGGCGATAAAATCAGAATAGTAGTAAGGTAGTAGCAACTATGGATAATTCTGGCAACAATATGATAACCTTTTAATAAAGATTATAAAATAGTCATGACAATAAGATGATAACTGAATAATAATAATAATAATAATAATAATAATAATAATAGCGAAGTTGGCAATTGTGAGAGCTCAATAAAATTGTAACTAGTAATGACGAGATAAATTGATTGGTGGTTGGATAATAATAAAGATAGTCGCAACAAAATTATCAATTACAAGAGTTTAGTAAAATTGCACACATAATGACAATTGAATAATTAGTTGATAGTTGAATAATAATCATAATAATAGCTGAAAGTTGATGACTTAAATAATAAGGATTGTAAATCAACAATAATAATATGATAATTAAATAATAATAATGATTACGACAAAATCAGCGACTACAAGAGTTCCGTAGGATCTTAAATAATAGTGGCAGTAAAATAGCTGGTTGGTAGTCGAACAATAATAGTTGTAGCTAAAAGTCGACACTATATATAGTAATAAAGATTATAAATCAACAATGGTAATGAAATAGTAATCAAATAGCAATAATAGTAATAATTACTGAAAGTTGGTAACTTCAATAATAATAATTTAATAATAATAATGTAAATCAATAATAATAATATTGCAATTAAATGGTAATGATAATACTTGTGACAGAACTAGCAATAATATAGTAATAAAGATTATAAATCAACAATGGTAATGAAATAGTAATCAAATAGCAATAATAGTAATAATTACTGAAAGTTGGTAACTTCAATAATAATAATTTAATAATAATAATGTAAATCAATAATAATAATATTGCAATTAAATGGTAATGATAATACTTACGACAGAACTAGCAATAATATAGTAATAAGATAACTGATAATTGAACAATAATAATAATGGTAACAGCAAGTTAGTGTCTATAATAATAAAGATTGTAAATCTATAATAATAATAAGATAATAATTGAACAGCAGTAGTGATAATAGTAACGAAATTAGTAATTGCAAGAATTTAGAGAAATAGTAAATAGTGATGATGACAAGAGAGTTCATAACAGGAAATTGACAATTAGGTAACTCTAATAAAGCCAGACTACGAATTAATAATATGGGTTTTAATATAATGGCGGTCCTAGGAGTTGTAACCGAAGATGACGAATAATGATTATCTAAATATAAATTTTCCTGGTGGAGGCGCGTTCCTCAAGATGTTCTCCACTTCTTCGTCGAGCAGTTGTTCCTCGATGTACTCATCAATTTTCTCCAAAGTAAAAATTTGCGGATTGAAGGGGTATGTTAATGTTCGGGATGTGGTAGGGTTAGCTGGGGGTGGATCGTCTAAGGGTCGGCAATGGTTGTCTATAGGGGATATCAAAAAATTTATAGGGACGGTCGGATCTTCAATATCAGGGATCTCATCTAAATTTGGGAAAAAACTGTCTTCAAAACTGTAAATGTCCGTGGGTATGAATTCGGGCGTGTTATCAAGTTTCAATCGTTTAGTAGGAGGAGGCAGGGTGTGGGATTCTTCCACCTCTTCGTTTGGCGGAGGAGGCAATTCCAAATTGAGGAATTCTTGGATTTCGCGGTCGAAATCTTTAAGCTCCTCCTTTGTTAAGGACCTTGACGATACGCGGTTTGCTGCGCGCCTACTGAGGGGAATGAATTTCATCAACCCTTTTTGTTGAAGGAGGAAAGAAAATATTTTGATGTTCTCGGAACTTAATTAATTAAGTCCTTACTTGGCGACGCTTCGCCTCAATGGCCCGGACGAATTAAAGGATGTTGTAGCCATTCGATCTACATTGATAAGGAAATGAGGGAAACAATTATGAGTATCGGCTCGAAAATTAAATCTGGGGGAATGGTGTTTGCGACTATCTTGTTTTATTTCATTTTTATTTATTTGGGCAAAGAGGAGATAAAGACAGAGGGAAGCGGGAGAAGGAAAGTTGTGGCCTTAAGATCAATATTGAGCGGCTTGACTAGTAATTTCTTTAAGTTAATGAGGAACAACGACATTCGTGCTTGGTAGAACCTCGCAGTTGGTAAACGAACGCTTGTTCGTTTACTATCGCACCAGAGATAGAATAAGAAAACTTAAAATAATTCTTAAAATTAAAAAGAAAGCGGCGATATACATGCGTGGCAGAGCCTCGCAATTGGCAGATGAACGCTTGCTCACCTACACTATCGCACCAGAAAGAGAATATGAAACCTTAAAATAATTCTTAAGACGAGAAAGGAAGCGGCGATATTCGGGCGCGGCTGAGCCTTGCCGTCGGCAGATGAGCGCTTGCTCACCCACTATCGCACCAGAGATAGAGTATGAAAACTCAAAATAATTCTTAAAATTAAAAAGGAAGCGGCGATATACATGCGTGGCAGAGCCTCGCAATTGGCAGATGAACGCTTGTTCACCTACACTATCGCACCAGAAAGAGAATATGAAACCTTAAAATAATTCTTAAAACGAGAAAGGAAGCGGCGATATTCGGGCGCGGCTGAGCCTTGCCGTCGGCAGATGAGCGCTTGCTCACCCACTATCGCGCCAGAGATAGAGTATGAAAACTTAAAATAATTCTTAAAATTAAAAAGGAAGCGGCGATATACATGCGTGGCAGAGCCTCGCAATTGGCAGATGAACGCTTGTTCACCTACACTATCGCACCAGAAAGAGAATATGAAAACTTAAAATAATTCTTAAAACGAGAAAGGAAGCGGCGATATACATGCGTGGCAGAGCCTCGCAATTGGCAGATGAACGCTTGTTCACCTACACTATCGCACCAGAAAGAGAATATGAAAACTTAAAATAATTCTTAAAATTAAAAAGGAAGCGGCGATATTTGGGCGAGGCGGAGCCTCGCCGTCGGCAGATGAGCGCTTGCTCACCCACTATCGCACCAGTGATAGAGTATGAAATCTTAAAAATAATTCTTAAAATTAAGGATTTAAAAGCAAGAATGTCGATAGTGAGCTTTAGGAAAGGGAGAGGGAAAGAGAGACAGAAGAAAGGAGAGATCTATTGGCCTAGTGAAAGAGGGTTCGATGGAAAAACCTGGCTGAGTTGCAAACACGCGGAATTATGATGGTAACTCAAAAGGACTACTTTATAGTCAGAGCTGCCAGATTTTGCCGGGTTGCCCGGCACGGTAGGCCGACGCATGCGCTTACGAGTTGAAATACAGTAACGTATCACAAATCTGTAGACTCTTGTGACTACACACTCAGGTGTGCGTGGATAAGTAGAGAGTAGAATGTTCACATAATGATAAAAAATACACATTTTTCTGTAATTAAGAAAAATATTTTATTTGGCAAAAATACTACTGAGATATCCTCTGTACTGAGAGTACTGGGCCCGCCAAAATTAAGCGCCCATAATACACATAACTGTATTTGCCATCCATTACACATGCGCGGCTTGACCCATGGCGGGGGGTCTGGCAGCACTGTTTATAGTTTGACTCTGCGCGTCGCTTAGTATACGGTTTAAGGACACTGTATAGGCTTCTCAGAACGATAAATAATTATCATTGATTATAGTTTCAAGATTTATTTATTGTATTAATAATTATACTTTTATATGTATAAAATAGGGTTACAGGATATTATAATAAGGCTACTTGAACAAAAGCAGAAGAGAAGTGTAGTACAATAATTCGTGTTAACGGACTTACCAAGATAGCAGTGAGGAACAGGGGTGGTTCAAGACTTCAAAATCGAAGTTGCTCTTTCAGGTTCGCTCTAAGACTTTGTTCTGCAAGACACGACTATGCACACGAAGTACACGCACGAATCAAAACGGCATAAAAGCGTGTCGGTCTTAATTGCAGGGTTTATACCCTTAGATGCACATAGATCGAGCCTCCCTTACCCCTCCATGACTATCTTAGCTAGTCGGATGCATAATGCGGCTTTTCTTTGAAATGTACGTGACAACCGACCTCGTCGCATGGTGTAAAAATAGGTCGTCCCTGATGGTGATCCAACAGGATTCGCGATCTAAGTCGATCGAAAATTTTCATGGTGTAATTTAAACGGTAAAAATCTTAATTTTAAGGATGCATAATCTAACTTTATAATTAAATTTAGTTATTAAACTATCGATTAATTTTCGGTTATATATTTTATGTGAATTACATTTTGGATTTTGTATAGGGGTGGTTCCAATTCGGTTAAAAATTGGCGCCCAAGATGCTCGGGTAGCCCCCACGAGTTATCGCCTTACGCGCCGCAAGAATACATCAGTGAGCGTGATAATCGGTGTGAATGAACATACATGTGGTAGATACGCTACTCACGGTGTAGGTCGGCCGCAAGTTAATCAATCGAGTTAATCAATTTTGATTATTCCGTTTTCTTGAGTGAATCATAGTTATCGGTGGAGTGGCGCAATGGCATAGAATTATTTAAGAATTTTAAAATAATTATTATTGTTTACTAGTTATCGCTAAGAATAAAATAAGAATAGCAATAAAGTGAAACAAAACGATCGATCGTATTAGAGCATGAGCGAATATGTGCAGTGGTCGATTGATTAACCTGTTTACAAAATTGATTTTAAATTATTGTTTGTCGATTAGTTTAATTTGTCGTCGTAAATATTCAGTGTTTATAAGACTATGTATTAGTGACTATTGTTTGTTTATTCGCAATTCTAAATCTTACTACAAGCTTTGCGCTTACATATCCTTACTCTACTCGAGCTGATAGAGATATTTCAAACAAGAATATTTACTTCACCTGATATCTGGTTTGCTTATTATCTGGGGTCAGTTTCTCCCCAACAAGGTTTCATAATAATTCTGAAATAATATATTTGGTTTTATAAAGTCAAAATTTCTAAAGTTTGTCCAAATATATGTTAAATTATTACAAATAAAAGGAGTAGTAAAAAAAAAGAAAAAGAAAGAAAGAAAAAAAAAATATATATATATATATATTCTTGTTTGAAGAAGGTTATTAAACAAAATATGTAAATGTTTTCTTAATTATAGGACAATATTCTTTTGCGTGAAGCAAAAGCCTTAAATTTAATTTTCAGGTGATCGGAGATTGGAATGTGTATACATATATATATGTGTCAGTGTGCCAGCATATATCATATGTCGCATCTCCCGAGACATGACTCTCGGCAAGGCCTTCACAACATCGGTTTCTGATGCTACGATTCTACTTGCAGTCAAAGTTATTAATTTATCGAGATATTACGTTATAATTTCTGGCTACTTCCTATTTGTTTATAAATTATTTTTGGGGAATTAAAATTTTCAGATAGTTTATTTAATAGTTCGTTAATTTTCAATATGCCGATAGACATATATTTATATGTACACATTCAGGTGCGAGCGCGACGGAGTTTCATTCCTTCCTTATCAGTTTATAAGATAGTTCTCTAGAGTACGTGTTACTGGTAGTTGTATTACATTGGGCGTGCATATTATAAGCGAGTCGATAAGAATAATATAAAACGACATAATATATCATCGACACCATATAATAATTGGTAATATATAAAGTTGACAATATATAAGAACTGATAATATAATAAGTAATATAGTGTTCATAAAAATCGGTAACGTATTGGTAATAGGAATGATAATATAAGGTTGTAATAATGATTAACAATAGTATTATTTAATATTTGTTAGTAATGATTAGTAGTGCTATCCATTGACAGTACACAAAAGGTGAATGTAGATCAATTCTTATAATTATATTATTATTTGCACATGCAATGATGCTTGATTTCCTTGGAAATCTTGAATTCTGCGGATGATTATAGTTTTGTTATTGCAATAGTCTCGAAATATAATTTTAGTAATTTTATTATAAGAGTTATGATCTTTAATTTTTGAATATTCTTATTTCAAGATTCTTTCCGAGGACAATATTCCCTTTTGTGTAATTAATAATAGTATGTTAATAACCATGGATTAATCTGGGATGACCTTTTATATTTCATTAGGCTTATTCATTATCAGAATCATGTTGATAATTATGCTAATATAATAATCAATGTTCGTAACAAAATTACAATGATATCTATAATTTATAAATTTGTATTTGCAATTTGTTGTCCTCGTTAATGAGACGTTTTAAGGAATAGGAATTGGTGGGGGTACTGTCAGGGGTAGGGTATGGTATGATTGGAGAATGTATTGCCTCGAGAATTTCGAGATATTATGGTCTTGAGTTTGGGCTGCAATCTACTCTTCTGAGCGCTTTCTTCCCAGAAGGATTTTTGAGCTTCTGAATTCATATTTTTAAGTTCGAGGTCGTATAATATCTACATAACGACGTATGCAGTTCCTTACAACAGACCCTCAGCGTGCTAGCGACTTTGTACATTTTCAGGTCATTTTATAATGACTTTGGCGTATTTCAAAGTCGTTCAAGATTGCTATGAGTGCTTGGTCTCGATATGTCGAAAGTATAACTATTATACTTTTCGTTATATTGGGATATCGTCTTAGATTGCAGATTTATTATTGGATCATAAGGATTTGGAAAGGTAATGGAGAAGGAGGAATAGTCGTTTGTCGGGAGGTTTAGGATGAGTCATCAAGGGAGTGGTTCTAGTGAGAATCTGTATAGTTCCGAAATAGTAAGTTCCAATGGATTCTCTTTGATGGAGAAGTCCCTTCTTATGTTATTATAAGAGCGAGATCCAATAATATTTAATAGTTTGAATTAGGTCCAAAATTATAGTATCTAGGGATTTATTATTTTGGCCTTCTGAACGTGGTCATCCGAGTTTGATCGTATTTCTTAGGTTTGTTCTTTTAGATAGAAGACATTTACGTGCGTTACTTATAAGAAAGGTTAGTTCTGTTAGTAAAATAGTTTATATAGGGGAGAAGTGACGTCCTTGCGAGAATCTGACTCCTTTAGTCCTGAAACAGAGGAACATAGCTGAGTTTTTAAAGAAAAGGGAGAAATAAAAAAAGAATTTTTTTAAGACGACGTCACAACGGAAAGGGAGGGGAGAGAGAGGGAGGAGGACAAGGAGAAAGGAGAAAGGAAGAGAGACCCACAGAGAGAGAGCTGGAGGAGGAGAGCGAAGAAGATGAGGTCAAGGGAGCAACAGAGAGGAAGGAGATACAAAGTTGGACCAGGAGGAAGCGTAAAGAGGAAAAAGGGACAATAGACAGAGGTCGAGCAACATGGAAGAGGAGTAGAGAAAAGAGAAATTCAAGGAAAGAGACGGGACAAAGGAGAAGTGGAGAAGAGAGGTCACCGAGGATCCCGAAAGAAAGAGGGTAGAGAAGATGACTAGAGAGAAAAGGGAAACAGGGAAGGAAATGAGGGAGGTGAGGGAAGAAAGGGCGTGCGAGAAGGGGGGGTACGAGTATGTAGTGGCCGCCAAGGGCCAGGTCGGATCGGAGGAGAGAGGAAATCATATGTGAACGGTTCGAGAACGCTCCTTGAAAAAAGCGCCATTGTGACTCCAGTGATGGAAAACAATAAAGCTTCAATTCATGTTTTCGATTTGCTTCACATATATTATTTATGTTTCACTTCTGTTTTTAGATTGTTAATAAAAGATTTTATTTTTGTTCAGTGTTAATAAGATTATTACTTTTATGTATATGTATGTTATTTTGAATAACTATTAAAAAATGAATACTTTTTGTTTTTGTAAAATATGTACTTTCATGAATACTGGTAAGGTTTTTGGCAGTTCTCCTTACCCTTGCAATGAATGTTGGCATTCTTTAATACGAGACTCTGTCAAATAAAATATTTTTATTAGATTTAAAAAATAAGTTTTATTATTTAATATTCCGTCTTCTTTTTCTCCTTTTTTCCTTCGTCTTTTTAATGAATATAATAGTGTGTACACACACACACACACACACACACATATACATTTGCATGCACGCGTGTGAATTACACACATTCTTTTTTGTTTACTTATATCTTTTTATTGATTTTTTAAAATTCTTTACAAATTTTAAAATTTTTACAAAATTTTTCAATTATTTTATTTATTAAAACAAAGGATACAAAGGTACCATTTTTCATACTGTTGTTATACGTTACTGAGGCCTCTTTTCAATACGCATGCGCAAAAAAAGCGGCTCATCTAGCAACACTGGTGGGACGCCGCTGCGTCCCGTTTTATACTGCGTCGCGCCGCCGCGCTCACGCTAGGATGATCGACCAATCAGCGCTCAGCCCGTCCTTCACTCGGAATCTTAGCCAATCACGCGCTGTGGTTCGTCTCGGCGTCTCTCCAATCCCTTCTTCGGTGTTTTCACCAATCCTCGCGCTCATGGTAGCGTCGTACTCGTAGCTCCCCTCTTCTCGCGCTTGGACCAATGAGCTCATTTCATTTTCAGCTACGCTAGCTGCCACAGCTGCTGTCAGTTGGCACTGAAAAGTGCGTTTAGGGCACTTAAAAGTACCTTTATCGTTTCAAAGATGTTTATGGGCTTTCAGCCCGTCAATGCGGCTGTACTTTCGAGTGCCACCGCTATGCACTCGCCCCTTTTATTTTTATTTTTAGGGACTGTCTTATAACTAACTTAAAACTAACCTATAAACTAACATACCATTATCAGTATGCAATATGCGTATGATATTAGAAATGAAATAATCAAAAGTAAAATTATAATAATTGTTAAGAGTAAAAAATAATCAGTCAACTGCTCTTGCAGTGTTAGCATTTAACATAAAGAAATATAAGATTTATAAAAAATAACTTAATTTCTACGCGATTTTTTTCTGCCGCTATTAGGCTTATATTTAATAAACGATTTATCAGTAGAATAATAGAATAAACGAAAAAAGATGTACTTTTATATATCGCGTCTCTAGTCTTTACGCGAATCGCTAAGTAAAAGAATTTTGATAAATTGTTTAATATAACATAAAGAAAAAACTAAATTTTAATTGATCGCTCTAATTTTACGTGAAAAGTCGAGTTGCGCGTTTATTCCGCTGTGCGCTTGACCTCTAACCTTTGCAGCTTCACGCAAGTCGATCTGGTGTCCTTCCGGTATTTCTTTGGAGTCGTCTGGGCTGCTCTCCGCCCGTCGTCGAATCGTGCTTCGCTCGTCATTGGTATTGCTGGGATTTCGGGCTGTGCGTCCCCCCTAGGGACGGTTTCAAGGTTAGGTTGTGGCCGGACGGATCCCGCGCGCTCGCGAAATCCCCGGGAATCTCAGAATTCTCCGCGGGAAGCCGGATTCGCGTCGCGATCGCCGTAATTTGTTCGACTTACTCAACGGTGGTCTCGTCCTCTAGGCCTCTGGGACGCCCGCCGTCCTTCCGTCGTTCGGTCCCGCGCTGCTGCGCTCTCGTTTACGGTCGCCAGGTCGGCTTAACCACCAGCCGCCGAGGAATCTGTGTGCGGGCGCGTCCCGTGGCCTCGCTGCCCGCGTCGGTGCGCTCGGGGAAGTAGAGGCGGAAGGAATTATCAAACAAGCGTGTTTACACTTTCACTCACAGAGCCTTTATTTATCACTCTTATATCGCGTTACGTTTAACAGGCACAGTCACGTTGGCTCGCACACGCACACGCTCACTCCCGCTCTCGCACACACTCACGTCCGCTCGCGCTAATCGCACGCCGACCAACTACGCGTCGGCGCGTCTCGTAAAATCGTACGCATCGTCGGGTTACGTTTTGATACAACGTCGTCGCGGTCCGAGTTGCGCTCGGCCGTCGATCGACGCTACGCGTCCGCGTCGCACTCGCACCGCGTCCCCGTTGTCTCGTAAGGCTCGACGCTTCGAACTCGCGAACTGGCCTTCCTCGCGGTGCACTAGTACGCTTTCTCGAAACGCCCGTCGTGGCTTGTCCGGTAATCGGGCACGACGCAGTTAACGCGCTCGACGAGTTTCGCCTAGTTCGGATATATTTGCATATATTCTCGCGGAGCTACCGGTTGTACACGTTCGCACGCTTCGAACGCCCCGGGAGAGACTCCCCGAGGCTCCCTACTCGAGAAGACGCCTCGGTCTCTGCGGTTTTCCCCGCTCACGTTCTCGCGCATGCCCGTCACGCCCCCTGACCGCGTGGCGGGGATGCCGCATCAACGGGTCGCGAGGCCGTCCGTACTTTTACCGTTTTTACGGTTCTTCTTTCTTGCGTCGCTTGTTCGGGGGTATTTTACAGCTTGGCGGACCGATCCTCGCGTTCCGCTGGTCCGTCGTTTGCTTGCACGCGCCGCTTTCACTCGCCCTTCGACGGCGCCGTACCAGTCGCGTCTTGAGGACGACGTCGGTCTCAAGGTTAGGTTGTAGCCGGACGAGGCACCCGAGTCGTCGCGTGATCCGATAATCTTACATTTACTCGCTTATCGTGGCTTTCTCGCTCACCGTTACGCCGTAACGTAATGGGAAGTCCCGCGCCGAAACGGTCCACGGTCCCCCACGGTCGCCAGGTCGGTTTAACCGTCTCCAACTGCCAAGGCCTCGATCAGCGTCCGCCCGCCTGGTCGTCTCTGGTTCGCCACGGTCGGGTTGTCTGGAACGCTGCTTGGAATCGGTGCGTGGGATGTCGGGTGCAAAATAATCCAAATCAATTGCACACAGCACAATATTCCTTTATTGGACACTAATACGTACACCGGGCCCTCAGCGCCCTTGTGCGCGCACTATGGCGCGTTTGCGTCGCACGCATGCACACCCACACACACACCGTTCGCTCGCACTCCCGCGCTTCGCCGCGCGTAAACGCTCACTTTGGCCGCGCGATTGTCACCCGCGTACAAGATAACCCGTCGCGTCGCGTTGTCGGCGTGTCGGCGTTTCGATACAGTCTCGGCTCACGGTCGCGTGACCTCGAGCACTCGCGTCCGCGTCGCGTCGCTCGCGTTCTTCCGGAACACGGTCGTGGTAACGGGCAACGTCGTCCACCGGTCGCTTCCGCGTTGGCCGTCCACCTGGGGCACTCGCGTACTCCCCGAGAACTCGTTCTACGCCCGTCGGTTGGGAGGTCTCGGTTTTTTGATCCGCGTCGTCGCTCGCGTTGTTCTCGCTTCGAACGCTCGAGAGACCCTCCTGGCGCTTTTTCTCCCGCTCTCGGTTCACCGTTGTCGATCCCACTCCCCGGTAGTTCGCTTCGCGCACGCGTTGCCACGCCCCGTTCGCCCTAGAGGGGGTTGTGTACCATGGTATGCGGTATCTACGATTCTTTTACCGTAGTTTCGGCTATCTTACCGTAATTACGGTTTGTCTTCCGCGCGTCCGGTTTGTCGGTCGAGTCTCACGGTTCGATTACGGTTGTTTCGGTATTCCCGCCGTGTTTGCCGCTGTTCCGCCGTGCTACCGCGTTTGGCTCGCGTCTCGCTTTTCGCCGACAGTCCTAACCGTCTGCACTCGCTCTTTGACAACGTCGGATCGGTCGTGTCACCGAGCGGCCGTCCAATGGTTGGTCGCAAGGTTAGGTTGTAACCGATCCCGCGCGTTGGAGAAACGCTCGCTATGGAAAATGAACAAATTCTAACCTTTACGTAGCACGCTGCTCGCGTCTCTGCTCGGTCGCCAGCTTCTTTCCCCTCCAAGAAGCAAGGATTTATATTAATTGTAATATTTCTTCTATTTTCAGATTCTGCTGCTGCCGTCGGATCACCGTGGACTGCCCGGATCGTCTCTGCTCTTAAGATACCACCAGGTAAGTATTTTCCCTTCGCAATGATTTTCCCTTTCTCAATTTAACAATCGCACTTTATTTTATTTTCAGGAAAGTCGCAGGATTCGTCGCACAGAACCGCATGCAAGTACGTAGCAGGAATATTCAATCACAAACAATGTCTTTGCAATTTAATGTAATACTTAATAAACTTTATTCAACAGTAAAACATGTTGTATCCCTGGTCTCGGGATACAGTGCGGGACCGCTGCCGATCACTCCTCGGGATCAGGTTTCCAAAAGATAACGCCGAGAGTTAATAACAAGAGATATATTTTTGTTCTTCCTGTACAATTTTCGTTAGCGAACCCGAAAGATGTGTTACTACGTCTAGTTTGTAGTTTCGACGAGCGACATATACTCGTCGCTATTATTATTGATTATGAGTCCACTCGTTCTCTTTCCACGGTCTTTATATACTCAGCCTTTCGGCTTGTTACCAAGGGATGTCACTCGCGGTCACGGGCCTTTGGCCCGTGCACTAGCTTAGCCAGCAATTGCTAGCTAGGCGCATTCCACCGGAAATCAGGAGATTTCGGGTGGCAAAATGAGTAACCGGATATGTAGCTCGGTGTGATGTCCGGTGTGAAGGCCGGTGCGATGCCCGGTAGCAAGGCCGGACGGTGTCGTCGCGCGAGGTGTCACTCGATACCCTTATCGTTATTACAAGTAAAGTTTGTGTGAGTGTCGCGCACTCACAACATCCCTCCCCCTTATTGAAAAGAAAACGAGGGACTGAGTTTTCGCAACTAATAGTTTACGCTATCTTATCGCTTTTCCGTAGTGAAAAACTATATACTAATCGCTATTTCTTTATTGTTTTACACTAATAATTACATACCATTCGTAGCTGGTATTGCTCGTTCTCAGATTTGCGTACACACAGGTTTTAAAATCTTTCAAAACTGAACATGTTCATGTCCAGGATCTCGTTTACGGCCTCTTCTTCGTCGAGGAATATCTCGATGCACTTTCGGCAGTCTCTGGCAGGGCGCACGTTCATTTGCACTTTTCCGCACTTGAAGCACTGGGTGATCGTTTCCCAATGTTCGTCAGGTGAGAGTTGCGTCCGGTATCCGTGTGCCGATGGATTTCGTATGGTGCAATAAAGCCGGTATCGTTGGCGATAACAGCTTCGGCACCATCTTCTCCAAGGAAACTCTGTTTCCACTAGACATCTCTCTGTTGGTTGGAGGCAGATGCTTCGTAGAAGTCTCTTGTACCTTTCTGGGTGGTCCAATGGGCGCACTCCATCGATGGGCTGACTGAGTTCAAATTCCACAGGAATTTTCATCCTGTCCTTGGAGTTGGTGTGTATGCTGGAAACTCTATGTCACCGGGGTAATTTGCGGGCTGGTTCCGCCTGGCTGCTGTTGTTCTTGTTCTTGAGCTTGAACTTTGTTTATCGTAACGACAGTATCGAGTCTTTGGGGCTCGATTGGGTCGTCTGTTTTTATAATCCCGTAAGAAACGGAAGTGGTGGGGTGTAATTCCCTAAATCGGGCCATATATGGTCATAGTCAATTCAGCTGTGCACATCCGGTGTGTGAGCGAAATTTGCAGAAAGAAGTTTTTGATTCTTTGGTTCCGGTGTAACGCGATATTGTGTGGTCTGATTTTGTTAATCCGAGACGTAGAGCTGTGCAACTAATGCCACGTTTTTTTCCCGCAGGAAACAATGGATCAAATTGTATATGATATATATAATAATTACTATTACATATAGTTATTAATTACTATTACATATATATATATATATATATATATGTTTTTTGTGTTAGAAACGTGTGCTGTTGCTTCGTTTTAGGATAGATCTCGGTATCGTATATTCTGTATCTATATCTAATGTCACCCGCTTATTGTTATTCCGCTGTTTCTTTTTTATTATAATAAATCCTATTACTACGGCTATTATTATTATTACAATTGTTGTTCCGCTTGTTGCCATTGGAAAAATAAAGTGTGGCGACTGAAAAATCGAACTTGAATCTTTATCTAGTTTGTTGTCTATCTCCTCTAATTTATCCTTGGAATTTTTTAATTCCGTCGGATTTGGTATAATATTTTTTAATTTTATTTCTTTGAGACCTATATCGTTTTCTAAACCAGGCTTCTGTAGTAGCGAAATATTATACTGAGGTAGATATGATTCTACTCTTGTCTCATGTGACATCTTGGGTGATCTTATAATTGTATTTTCTGTCACTAACTTACAGTTATTTTTTAATGTAATTTTACCTACTTTTTCAATTGTTTCCTTTATTTTTCCGTGGTCTTTACAATGTAGAGTAATTACTTGTTTTCGTGGTGACGAATATAGCCACGAGTGTGAATTACTTAGCGCTATCCAAAGGCTGTGGTTCGACGTCGCATTTTTTATGTTACAATTTTTATAATGATCTTTAGTTTCTAGGTACATTTTTATTTCGCAGATAGAATCTGGGTTTATTCGATATACGGGGTGATTTTCCGCGCATAGGTATTCGGTATTTATCTCTATGCATTTCCGCAGGTCGTTCTTTGCGAGGATTATGTAAGTACGTTGTTCTGCGTCTATTGCAATCAGGGGATTGTTAATTTCTACGAACGAGAAAATGTTGTTCTGACTTGGGATAGGTAGCGGAATTACACTTAGTATTTCGTAAAACAGAATCGTAAAATAGTATATATATTTATTTGATCGCAGTATGCGCCTACTGTCGCAAATTTCTCTATTGTCGACCATTCATTCTCTTTTATTCTGAATGGGAAGTAGAGTCCTTCGGGCAATTGCGAGCTAGCGTCTTTAAGTGATTCTATTATTATTGAAATGGGTGTTAACCGAGGATGCAGAATTCCTTCTTTTAAAAACGTTAAATATTCTAGTACGTCTTCCGCGTCGCGTGTTAGATCAGACAGTACCGCGTTAATTATTATAAAATTTTCGTGTAGGTTACTTTGGCGTTCATCTTCTAATAATTTTGTTCTTAGTTTGTCTGTCGCGTCCGCGAGAGTATTTTCGCTTTGTCGAATAGTTCTTTCACTGTTATCAATGTGAGCGATAGTGGCTTGCATTATTTTTATTTGGTTTTTTATTGCGTGTTTGTTTAATTCCTGTGAGTCGTGTAATACCGTTAGTTGTTCGTTAATTAATTTTTCATCGTTTGCGTCCATCGTACCAAACAATGATTTTGCGACTGATCCTATCCCGTCGATTAATCCTCTTTTGTGTATTCTTGTATTGTATGTTGAGTTTATGCGTTCTATTAATTTATTAGTTCTTTCACACCCTTTTGCAATAACGCTGTGTAAATTTTCGCATGTTTCTTTCCCTATGACTGCTATCATTTTGCATAGATTATCCGTTTTGCGTACGTATTTTTCTACCTGTGCGAGTCGTTTTGATAGTGTCGTCACGTCTATCTTGATGACCACTTTCCAGAAGGATTCAACCTGATGTAATCCTCCTAGCTTTTCAAAATATATCCCTGGATGGTGCGTAAATTTTTCTATTTCATACGGTGCCTTCATGTCCGGGTCTTCTGCAGAACTTAGCGTCACCCAGATTATAAATCTGTAATTATTTTGTTTTATTTAAAAAAAAATTTTTTTTTTGTTTTTTTTGTATATATTATTTTTAATTGCTACAAAAGTATTTTTATATGTAATCGTTGTGGGACCGTGGGAGCGGAAAAGGATTCTCAAGTTCAGATGGGAGCGGAAAAGAATTCTCCAATTTGTATCGTTTATCATTTCGCGCTTCGAAATGTGTCATATTTTCGTTTCCGTTGCCTGTATATCTCGTTGATTCCTCATTTTTTTCGTATGCTTAGCGTTGCATCCTGTTATCTATTTACACCTTCTTTCGTGTGTCTTTTCTTCTCTGGACGATCCGGTCCTTTAGTCTCTTGTCGGCTATCCTTTCGTGCGTTTGCTCTGAAGTTTTGATAATCATGTCTCGTCGTGAATTTTCGTTTGCTTCTTCCAGTGAGGGGAGTGCTGAAGAAAGCGAAAGTAGTTTTGACGACTTCAGCGATTTAGACACTGTGGCCCTTTTGGGCGAAAGTTTTTCTTCTGTTGAAGAGGAGTGCACAGATGCCGCTGAGCCGTTGCTCGTCAGTGGGTTTGAACATTTATCAAACCCTGATAGTGCTCCTTATGGTGATTTAGATTTATTCATGGACCTTTCTCAGGAGTCCGAAATGTTTGTTCCCGCCGGTGCGGAGGGCGAGGTGTTCTCCGAGAGTTTTCCGACCGACGAGCTTGGGGAAATTTTGATACCCGGCCCTTTGCTTGCTCGTTTTTTAACTCATGATTATAGTGAAGAATTCGGTGGTGACCTTGATCTGGAGATCGAGTTTGCTGTGGATCAATATTTACGCGGGGGGAACTTGCCGCATCTGGATCTTCCGCCGGAGGATCCAGACATGGACGCGGTTGACTAATCCGTGCATGGATACTTTGTAGTATAGTAGTTTGTAGTGTGTAGTTTAGTTTTAGTGTTTAGTTTAGTTTTAGTGTATAGTGTATCCTCTTTTGCTGACTGCTGTTATGGATTATGTTCCTGGTTGGCGGTCTTCGTTTTGGTGAGTCTAATTCTTTTTTTTTTATTATATTTCTCTTTTTTCTTTTTATTGTGTATGTGCGTGCATGTGAGCATGTTTTTTATCCTCTCTTTTGACCGCGGGTTAGGCTTCAATAAACGGTTTCAGACGGTTTACGTGTACGCGCGTCGTTGTCCTCCCTCGCCTTATTGTATAGTTTATATTAGAATGTTTTTCGGTTACCGTATACGGTCCGGTCCATTGCGCGTCTTCGATCTTCCGCGTCGGAGCGTTTCGTCGTATAGTAATACTTTTTCGCCGACTTTAAATTTTATTTCTTTTGTCTTTTTATCGTACTGCGTCTTGGCCTTGGCCTTTTCGTCTTTTATATTTTCGCGTGCGACACGATTAGTAGCCCTTAACCTTTCCCGTAATTCCTGCGCGTAATCGTCGTAGTTGTAGGTGGGTTTAAGCGGTTTTGTCAGGGCCGTCGGCAGTTCTGCCTGTCGACCGTAGATTAATTCAAACGGTGTATACCCTGTCGCCGTATGAGGCGTTGTATTATACGTGTGCATCGCGTACGGGATCCATTCGTCCCAATCGGTTTGGTCCTTATTTATATAATGTCGCAGGTATTCTGCTAAGGTCCGATGTGATCGCTCGAGGATACCATTGCTCTCAGGATGATAGGCGGTAATCTGAATTTTATTTATCTTCAGTAGCTTGCATGTATTCTTGAAAATTTCGCTCAGGAAGTTAGTGCCTTGGTCTGTCAGTACGTATTCTGGCGTTCCGTATTCCAGGACGATCTTCGTGACAAATTCTTTGCTCACGGTATTTGCTTCCTGGTTCGGTATAGGTATTGCCTTACTAAATTTTGTAAGATGGTCTTGGATTGTCAGTAGGTACCGATTTTCATTTTTCGTTATTGTTAGTGGTCCCACTATATCCAGTGCACATTTCTCGAAGGGTCGGCTAGGCGTGTCCGTGACGACAACAGGGGCTTTTATTCTCCGAGAAAGTTAATTCTTCTGACAAAGCTCACATTTTTTAATGTATCGCTCTACATCGGCCGTTAATCCGGGCCAATTATGTGTCAATCGTATTCTTTTTATTGTTCTCTCAATTCCTTGGTGCCCTCCCGTAGGTGCATCATGATATTCGTATAGAATTTGTTTTTTCTTTTCTTCTGCGTATGCTGGTTCGCATACGTTGTCCTCTTCCTTTTCATCTTCTGTAGATGCACGTGCGTATTCGCCGTTTTCGTCTAGTGTGAGGATTTTATCAGCTGCTTCGGTAACGCGAGCTTCCCATTTCACGTTGCGACTTAGCGCGTCGGCGTTCGCGTTCGCTCGACCGGCCTTATGAATAATTTCATAGTCATATTCCTCCAGTTTTAATCGCCATCGGATCAATCTTGATCCGGGGTTATTTACGTTAAATAACCATATGAGGGGTTTGTTGTCAGTTACGATTTTGAATTTTGTCCCATAGACATATGGCCGGAAGTGTTTTACAGCCCATACTATTGCAAGTAATTCTTTCTCTGTCGTGCTGTAGTTTTGCTCGGCGCGGTTTAATATTCTGCTCGCGTAAGCAATGGGACGGTCTTTTCCTATCGGTCCCTGTGACAGTACGGCTCCTATTGCATAATCTGAGGCGTCGGTAGTCACATTGAATTCTTTTGTAAAATCTGGATATTGAAGTACGGGCGCCGTAGTTAATTTTTCTTTTAATGTGTTGAAAGCTATTTGCTATTCGGCAGTCCACGCGAATGTTTCCGTCTTTTTTGTTAGTTTCGTTAATGGTTTCGCGATCTTGGAAAAATTGCTGATAAATTTTCTGTAATATCCGGCCAGGCCTATAAATGATTGGATATCTTTGACCTTTTTGGGCTCCGGAAAATCTTCTATGGCTTGCAATTTTGCCGGGTCGGGCGATATTCCATCTTCGGAAATTACATGTCCTAGGTAATTTACTTCCTTGCGCAGGAACTCGCACTTGTCCGGTTGCAATTTTAAGTTCGCTTTTTGTAGGCGTTGCAATACTTCCGTTAGGCGTTTATTATGGTCGCTTAAACTCGATCCGTATATCACTATGTCATCGAGATATACTAGGCATCTGAGTCCTTGAATTCCCATGAGTACCGAGTTCATCAGCCTCTGGAATGTGGCTGGCGCATTTTTTAATCCAAAGGGCATCCGATTATATTCATAATGTCCGTATGGTGTCGAGAACGCTGTCTTTTGTTTATCTGGCTCAGCCATCGGTATCTGATGATACCCCGACGCTAAGTCTAGCGTCGAAAAATATTTGGCGTTTCCCAGTTGATCTAATATTTCCTCAATATTGGGTAGGGGGAAAGAATCGCCAATTGTTAGATCATTTAGCTTTCGGAAGTCGATCACGATTTGGAGCTTCGGTTTTCCAGATGAGTCGGCCTTTTTGGGTACCACTAGTAGTGGCGCATTCCATTGGCTCGTGCTGGCTCTGATAATGCCATCATGCAGCATTTGTTTTATCTGTGTATTCACCTCTTCCTTATGCCTTGCGGGGAGGCGATACGGCCGTACGTTGACCGGCGATGAGTCGGCTTGTGTACGTATCTCGTGTTTCACTGCTGCAGTGCATGTCAGTGGTTCTCCACTTAGGTGGAAGGTATCTTGGTATTCTTCGCATATCCGTGTGAGTGCCTGTCGTTCTTCCGAATTGAGATGCTGGGTACGCAATGTTTGTCAGATCCGTTTGCTTCGTGGGAGTTTATTCGCACGTTCCGCCTCGTTGATAACCGCGTATATTTGATGATCACTTTCGTCGGGATCTTCTATTGTCACGTGCGGCGTGCGTATCTCTACCGGCTTATCTGTGGTATTTATGATGCTGACTACGCATGCAAAATTCTTCGGCTCGACCATGCATCGTCCGATATATACGCCGGGCTTAGTTTCCTTCGCCTGGATTACTCCGGGCTGATTTCGGTTAGTGGTTGTTCGGACAATAGTCTTGCTGCGCGGTTGTAGAATTATCTTACCGTAAGGTTTTATTTTGAAAGTGACGCCGGCGATGTTCAATTGTTGCTTGTCGTAATCGCAGATCACGCGGTGATTTTTCATGAAGTCCAGTCCCAGTATTCCATCGTACTCCATGGGGAAGTCATCCTTAACCACGTACATGGTATGTCTTAATACCTGTTCGCCTAGATTAATGTGGGCTTGCATGCTTCCGATTGTATACATTTTGTGCCCCGTTATTCCCGCAAGGGTGATTTTTTCGGGGGAAATTCTAGTTTTCCCTTTTAAGTTTTTTACCTTGATGAGTGAAAGGGTTGCGCCCGAATCGAAAAGCATGTTTATTTCTCCTGAGCGCGTTTCTTGTATCGGAAGCGTGATTTGATCTAGGCCGCTGCTCGGCTGGGCAGCTCGAGTTACTTGCGCGACCTGATACGTCTGAGCGCGCTTATCTTTCTTTCCGGCTGTTTTCCTTTCGTCTTCGCTACTAGACTCGGATCCGGAATTCTTCTTTTTACGCGGTTCGATCGCTTTTCTAGGATTGTTACTTTTATTCCCATTATTTTGTGGTCGAGGAGGGTGATATGACGTTTTGTTGCGAGGTCTCCCGTTCAAGTGCCAACACTCGGCTTGTGTGTGGCCACGTTTTTTGCAATGCTTGCAGAATTTCTCTACGGCATTTATACGTGTTTTATCAGGTTGCGGTAGTGCGAACCGGTTCGACTAGCGACTGTTACGACAGTCTTTTCCGTGGTGTCCTAATTTTCCGCACTTTCGACATTGTAGCTTATTTTTGTAGCTATCTGCGGTCGGCATATAATATTTTGGTTTCGGGCGGGAAACTGTCGTTCCCTTTATTCGTTCTTCTGCGGTCGCGGCAGCTATCGCATTCTGCAATGTTGCATATCCTCGTGATCTGACTACGGCTTTTGTGTCGTCGTTTAGCCCTATCTGATAATTCTCAAGCGCCTGTTGTTGTAGGATATCTAATATCGCGCGTTTATTTTCCGTTGTGTAATGTTGTCGACCCTCTATCATGGACTCATACAGATCCATTGTTAATTTGTCGGCTCTAAGTCCGTAGGTCCGTGCATTTTCTCCGGTTCTTTGTTTGAGAGTATTAAATTCAATTTGTAAATGTGTGGTGCTCTTTTTACTCACGTAGCACGCTTCTAATTCCTGTCTTAGTTGTTCAAAATTGCGAATTTTTCGCGTTTGGAAGTCCAACATTGCGCGCCCTTTTAACTTGGTGCATAGGATAGCTCCTAACAGAGTTACCTCATCGTTCGGATCGATGTTTTCGACCGCATACGTCATCGCGCTTAGAAACTCTTGTAGTTTACTTGCATTCCCGTCGAATTCAGGGATCATGCAGCGCGCTTCTTTTAAGGGTAGGGACCCGCGGCCTCGCTGGTGGCGAACATCATCGTGATCTACGTAGGTTGTGTCTCTCCTGCTGGGTTGTGATGGTCGATAGTCGTGTATGCGCTGTGTGTGTACTTGCGTTTCTCGCACAGCGTCTATGTCTGTTTGTAACCGACGTAATTCTTGGATCACCGCGCGCAGAGTGTCTCGGACGTCATTGTCTCTTTCTTGCGCTGCGTTGGGCGGTGCGGCTCGTGCAACTGGGTTTTCGCGGATTTCGTGGTGTATTTCTTGAAGTTCCCGCTCTGCGTCGGCTATGAAATGTTGAGCCTCTGATGGTTGAGTTCCCGAGGGTTGGGCTTGTTCGTTGGTACTCATTTCGAATCTCTCGAAAATTTCTTCAGGGTTAAAGATATCGGAATCGTACGAGGTCAATGAAAATTCACCTCGTGAAGATACGCGGCTCGGAGTGCGACTAACGTACGGTCTCGTCCGTCTGTCCACACGGTCCCGTAGTGTTACGTCAACTGCGTTGTTGGAAAATAAACTGGCGTCGAGGGCCCCGAAAGGAAATTCTCGCTCACGTAGGACGTGCTCGGGTAGCTCGCTATCGCCGTCTAGGAGACGCCCTAAGGCCCTGCGATCGTTATCTCGATCCTCACGGAGGGCCTGTGCCGCTCGCCACGCTAGTTCTAACTCGCGATAGAGTATGGATCGCGCCGCCGCTCTACTGAATAGCCACGATTCGTTTCTTATCGGTGTGCTATTGTCGTCGGACATTCGCTATCGTTAGTACGCGTTTCGGTAATAGTGTTACCGGGGGTCTAATCAATTCGGGTTCGCGTGTCGTTTTTATTACAAAAGTTTTTTGGTATACAAAATAGTTTCGTGGACTTACATTACCGCGATGTATCGCCGCATGTTGTCCGTCGCTCAGCTGCTTGTGGCTGGTGCGTCACGTTGTGGTAGGTCGGTGTCGTCTTAGATAACACTGCTATCGCTGTTGTCCGGTGCTATCTTCCTTCCTTGTCTCGGAGAATCAGCAGGTCGGCTTCGTTGCGCCTCGGGTGAATTGTCGCCCTGGCTTTAATGTTTCTCTTCGGCGGTTTTCTTCTGTGCGCTGAGTCCGTTAGGGAGCGTTTTTTTTCCTTTTCGGTATTTTTCGGCAGTGAATCCCACCGCTGCCACCAATTTGTTGTATCCCTGGTCTCGGGATACAGTGCGGGACCGCTGCCGATGACTCCTCGGGATCAGGTTTCCAAAAGATAACGCCGAGAGTTAATAACAAGAGATATATTTTTGTTCTTCCTGTACAATTTTCGTTAGCGAACCCAAAAGATGTGTTACTACGTCTAGTTTGTAGTTTCGACGAGCGACATATACTCGTCGCTATTATTATTGATTATGAGCCCACTTGTTCTCTTTCCACGGTCTTTATATACTCAGCCTTTCGGCTTGTTACCAAGGGATGTCACTCGCGGTCACGGGCCTTTGGCCCGTGCACTAGCTTAGCCAGCAATTGCTAGCTAGGCGCATTCCACCGGAAATCAGGAGATTTTGGGTGGCAAAATGAGTAACCGGATATGTAGCTCGGTGTGATGTCCGGTGTGAAGGCCGGTGCGATGCCCGGTAGCAAGGCCGGACGGTGTCGTCGCGCGAGGTGTCACTCGACACCCTTATCGTTATTACAAGTAAAGTTTGTGTGAGTGTCGCGCACTCACAACAAACATGTCGTGTAATTAACAAGTCCCCGTACGCGCTGCTTCGTTCACATACGAGTACGAATGTCACCTTTCTCTCTTTCTCTTTCCTCACAAACTGATTCACATATTCCCGTACGCGATGCTTGTTCACATACGAGTTCGTTAAAGTATGTCTAATAATCACGAAGTACATACACTTCGATTTATGCAGCTCGCCTACTCGCATTCGGCAGAATTACTCTTCTCGCACTTTCGTAATCGCGAGGTTACAATGTGCCGTCGTCGTTTCGGGTTGGTTACGTTGCTCGCGTTAACTAACAACAGCCTAATCACGATCACTCGCACTGAATACGACCTTGGTTTCGCGGCCCGTCGCCCGCGGAACGACTAAAACACGACTTCTTTGTTCGCAACCTTCGCTACATGCGTACGTCGGTTTTAATATCGCGAGAGCTTCCGATATCACGCGCGAAGTTTACCGCACGGAAGCTGCAACGAAATAACGTTAGTGGGAGAACGCGTCGCGTGGTTTTATACACGCGCTCCCCGCCGCATGCCCCTCGGCCAATTAGAGCGTCGCGACGACTCGCACGTTCCCTTCGTCCAATGAGCGTGCTTCGGTGTCTTCGCTTAATCCGTCGTCCAATAGGAGCTTCCGCGGACGCTGCCAGCTCGCGGTTGGTTGCTTCGGCCAATCGCTGTTGTCTTCGAGAACGGATCTCCTCTCCACTGGGGAATCGACCAATGGGCTCATTCGAGCTCGAGCCTCCGTACCACGAAGCAGAGTGTAGAAGTGGGCACTGAAAAGTGCCGATTTATATCCAACGTTATATATTTTTGCAGGCATTATCGCCTGCGTGCACTTAATGCACTTTTTCGTACCACCGGCACGTAGTATTCTTAATACTATCTTAAAACTATCAAAATTTAAAATGATAATAAAATAAAACTCAAAACTTTAATATTGCTAATCGTAATCTTAATACATGAATTTGATAAGAAATATACTAATAAGATAGAACTGTTAAGTCACGTTACTGTGACATACATGCACACCGAGTATGCTAACAAAAAAGATATATTTAATCTGAAAATTATTATTATAACGAGAAATAAAAAATAATCTTGTAAGTGCTCCTTGAGCTGTAACATACTTAAATTAACGCTCGCTACTAACTTAGCTTCGGAACGTATAAATCTAGATATTAATAATATCAAACTATTAAAGCAATCAATTTTAAATATAATGTGCAGTTCTTGCACCCGCACCTGTCAAATGCTTATTAACTAAATAAATTCGAGGTGTCGTATTGCACGAAATAAGAAAATAAAATATTACGAACGAATTTGTAACTAACAAAATAATAAACTCAAATGGTAAAATCAAGTAAAATAATCTTTCCGCGTTTTTCCGCGTGTTTTAACTAAAATAATTATTTAGCGCTTGCATGTGCGCTCGCTTAAACGCTCCAACCTGACAGAGGTTTTTCTCGTTTCCGCTCGTTCGGCCCCGCTGTCAGCTGCACCCCGGATATCTGGCTGCTTATTAGTCGATGGCGTTGGCGAAATAACCCTTTTACCACCTCTTGGAGGCGGTTTCAAGGTTAGGTTAGGTTGGTGTCGTGACGGACGGGGCCCATCATCTGCTGAGGCTCCAGGCCCGGCGGTCGCTGGTCGAGGAGTGGCGCGCGCGCTTCGAAGATCCGAGGTGCGCCGGCCAGTGGACCGTCGAGGCCCTGGCTCTGGTGCTGGCGGATTGGCTAGACCGGGGTTGGGGCGTGTCCTTCCGGATGGCACAGATGTTCACCAGGCATGGTTGCTTTGGTGATTTCCTGTGCCGAATCCGGAAGGAGGACACGGCTCACTGCCACCACTGTGAGAGCGAGGAGGAGACGGACACCGCGCTTCACACGCTGGCCACGTGCCCGGCGTGGGAGAGAAAGCGCGGTGTCCTGAGGGCAAAGTTAAGGCCCGACGAGGACTTGTCCCTCGGCACGCTGGTACGGGCGATGCTGAGAGACGAGTCCACGTGGGAAGCGGCCTTCTCCTTCTGCGAGACTGTAATGTCGCGGAAGGAGGAGGCCGAGAGAGTAAGGAGGGGAAAGGAGGGTCTTCACAGATCCCCCCCTTCGGATTTAGGAAAAACCGTGGCGAGGGACGCACCACCACCTCGTCGCCGGCGTCGCGGTTGCCCGCCAAAACTCGGCAGGCGGCGGGGACCGCGACCGGGAGTTGATGCCCCCGCCCCCCCGGCCGCCGCCAAGACGGCCACGCTCGGGCCTCCGGCGGACCGCGGGGCGTCCCCCGGACGCTGACGGGGGAGGAGGAGCGGCGGGCTGGCCTCGAGTTAGACGCGAGGTCGGCGCGCGCGAACGGGGCGTACGGTCCGGGGGGGGAGAACAAGAAGAAAGGGCCGATGGACACGGTCCTCCCTCCCCCCCTGGACCATGAAACGGACACTAACCGCCCGTTAGAGGGGGGGGGGCTGACTTGACCACTGGGTCCGGAGCCCCACTCCTCCACACACTGTGCCGTGAGCCGCTGGAGGGGTTGAGGCTGCTCGGGGCGACGCTCGCCCCGGCCCTCGATTCCCCCCAGCGCGAGTGATAATTCGGGGGAACAATAACATCGGTTCCCCCCGTATCCCTCCCCTCCACACTTGACAGTGGAGGGGGGGGGAGAGCAGTGGCGGCCGGGGGGACTGGAGACAACAGTTTTCCCCGCCCCCCTTCCAATAGATGGCCGGTTCAAGCTCAAAAGACCAGTCGGGCGTGCCAAAGGTGCGTCGGCGCGGGGGGGGGGGGCACCGGCAGTTATGCTGGACAGTGATTCCCGGTGGGTCCTTCGAAGCGCGCCGTAAAGGCCATCCGAGGTGGGTTTAGTGGGTAGGACGGGCATTGCACGCGGTTGGGAAGGGCTTAGCCTCCCCGACCGCAAGCCCGTGAGTCCCACATAACCTCCGCCCGTGAGTCATCGGCGGCGGGGGTATGCGTAAATGCATTTCCACCTCGCAAAACAAAAAAAAAGGTTAGGTTAGGTTGTAGCCGGACACTTCGCGTAAAGTCAAAAAATCCTACGAAAACTTAAGATTTCCCGAGGAATCACTAATGACTTACATTCGCTGTCTTCGGTCGCCAGTAGGCCTATTCTGTAACTCGTTAAGAGGTTTTGTTATACTGTCGTTGCGCAGCTTTTTTACCATATAAAATATCTGCGTAACAACTGTATAACGATACCGATACCTCTTAACGAGTTACAGAATCGCACTACAGGCCGGTTTCACCGTTGCACCGCCAAGGTCATCGCTGGTCAATCAGTCTCGCCAGCTAATTAGGTCGCTCACGCATTTGTGTCGGTTCGCTTCCCGTTGCATTATTATCGCGCTACATCGCTGAGGAGGTGGGGAGGAAACGTGATGGCGATGAAGAAGGTAGAAGGCTTCGAGTGGTTTTGATAACAATGCGTATATTTCACTGTAAACACTCTCCTTGCTAACTCGCTCACTCACTCACGCTATCACACTCACACTACCACACTCGCTCGCGCTTGTCGAAACGTGTCGTTTCGATACAATGTCCTTGACGAAGGACAACGCGTCCGCGTTCGCGTTGCGCGTCTCGCGTCGCGTTAATTAATAATCACGAAGCTAATCGCGATTGTGGCGATAAAATCGGGATCACGAAAACTCGCGTATCCGGTTCGCGTATGCCGCTAATTGCGTTTTATTGCCTAACAACGAACGGAAAATTCACGGAGATTCAAGTGTTGTCGTGAGACACGTCCGCCACCGATGCTGTCTCCACCCGAACTGTCGTTTGATTGCGCTGGCTTGGCCCCGTCGTCCCACCGTTACTCTCGCGCAGTCGCATAGCGCGCGTGGGGGAATCGCTCCGCCCACTTCGCTGCCTCGGAACGCCCCGTGCGCACGCTCGGGATCACCGTCATTACCTTCGCGGGACTTAGCGTCTACGCGGGCACGGTCGATACCTCCGCGGGACTTAGTCTTTAACGCTTCGTGCCTCAGTCTTTGGGCGCGTCGCGGTCGATACCTCCGACGCATATACGGTTGTCGTCGTTACCTCCGCGGGACTTGGTCTTTACGCGGGCGCGGTCGATACCTCCGGCGTCGAGATACAGGCGTTTCGTCCCGGTTTCGGTCGATTGTCTTGCGCCTTTTGCGGTCGCTACTTCCCGTGCGAATTTGGTCTCGTCGTGCAAATTACGGTCAAAGTTGCGCTCTCGGTCGCGGGCTTTCGCGGATTGGCCTTTTCGTCTTGCCTACGCGCTTTTACGGTGTTTTTGGTCGCGTCTACGTTCATGCATAGATTTTATCACGAAAACGAGATAACTAGAGCCCAATGCACCGATATTGAATATGTCGATTGCAAGGTTAGGTTAGGTTAAACAATTTATATTATTTGCTTTTTAAATGTAATATTTTTTATTTATAAACACTTTAAAAACTGTAATAAAATTTATATTATTTAAAAACAATTATATAAATCCTTTTTCTTCAGAAATTTTTGAAGTGCAGCTCAGCAATTTAAAATATGTTTCTGTAATGAAAAAAAAACAATCATTATACATATACTTTGCAAAACAATAAAGTGAATTCTCTAAATAAATCGTATCTCCTATCTTTTTAATTACATTTTAAATTTAAGAACTTGCATAATAGAATTGGTACAATAGTATATAGAGAAATGTGGATCTCAAGATTATTTCTTGCTTTAGCGGAACGGAAAAAACTTTCATTGGGATTTTACATCAGTTGAGAAGCTTCGTAATTTGTTAAGATAACAATATATATATATGTACACTCAGTCGAAAAAAAGCGGTATACCTAAAATTTGTCCAAAAATCACTAAACTTCCAGCAACGATAACTACGCGAGAAATAAAGATACGCCATGTAAAAAAAAATTATTACGCCAACTTTTAATAAATTGATTTTTAAAGTAAACATTTGAAGTTTAGTTTCTTTTTTTAAAAACTTTCCTATTTTTATTACTCGTGTAGTTATCGTTGTTGGAAGTTTAGTGATTTTTTGACAAGTTTTAGGTGTACCGCTTTTTTTTCGACTGACAAGGGAACGGACAGAACTGTCCCACATCGATTTTAATGAGCTTTGGATATGTTGTAGAATACACGAGTCAACTTCGCCTCCGTCCCTGGTCGCGGCCCTGAGCCGCCCGCGTATCGGGGCGACTGCCTCCGCGAAATTTTCCATTGCAATGCTTAGTTGGGCGCCAGGTACGTTAAGCGTACCACTCTGTGTGCACCAAATCGCTAATGAACGTTACGGGTGTACTCTAGGCGACCGGGGCGTTAGCGGCTCCGATATCGGAGATGGAATCGGGAAGGCGAGAGAATTATTGAAGCGACATAAATTTAACAATAAAATTAACAAATATATTTAACAGTAAGTAGTACAGGATTAGACGGCTCTATGTGGCGGCAATGGTGACCCGCGCGCGTTACAAGCTGACGATCGCTTGACATTACCTGTCGCGAATACGGGATAATCAATGAACGGATGACTTGACGTACGCGGGAATTCTCCGACGGGTCTACGCTTTTTATCCGGCGCTGTTGGTGGACGCCAAACTCCCGATGGAATAACAGTGTCGACAAGGGCGATCGGGACGAACAGTAGTTCCGAGTTCACGCGACACGCGGCGGGCTCGTGCTCCTCCGCACGTTACAAGATCCCACAAGTAATATGCGCGATAATTATTCTGAGCTCGCCAATGAAGTAGTACAAGACAAGAATATGAAATCGGACGAAAGCGCAATTAACAACGATTCGCAATATCGACGCGATAGATTAAACCAAATTCTTTGAACAGTAAATCATAAATGCGCAACAATTCACAGCGCGATTAATAGCTCGCGACACAATTATAGGACGAAATCACAGTTGACTCGGCTGCGGATCGGGACGCACACGCAATGTAATCAGAATACGAAACGAACAGCACGGAACAAACTAACGCGGGCGGGCGCCATCGGGCGAAGCAGCGATACGCTAATAAATTCGCGACTCTAATCTAAGGACCACAAGGTCGTAATAAATCCATAACTCTTTCGTGAGTCGCCCAATCGCGAAATCGATGGCTTTACAATTTACGACGCTCGTCTCACCAAGCCGGCCCCTTCGTCTCGGCCTCGTCCGGATCGGGAGGTTTCCGGTTCCTGCGTCCTCTTACATGGTATCTCAGCTCGGGATCTGGATCGCACGCACAAGACAATACAACGTCCACAGCTCGAGTGCGGGATCCTGGATCCTG
Source organism: Monomorium pharaonis (assembly GCF_013373865.1). Taxonomy (NCBI): domain Eukaryota; kingdom Metazoa; phylum Arthropoda; class Insecta; order Hymenoptera; family Formicidae; genus Monomorium; species Monomorium pharaonis. Next base: position 14,151,976 of record NC_050472.1, on the reverse strand, counting down.
CGGGGGCCGCTCGGCGACGCGCCCCACCTTGCCCCCGATACTCCGGGCCTTTATTGGTTAATTTTCCAAAAATCGATTTTTGCGCAGCGCGCGGCGTGCACGCCGTCGCCGGCTGATCGATCCAGGCGCGGTGGTCGATACTGTTGGGCCCCGTGCGCGGGAATTTCTGGCGCTTTCCTCTGGCAGGTTCCTTTCTCCTGGCCGGACGCCTTTTCCGCTACCGGGACGTTATTTCCTCCTCGACGAGGGCGTTCGTTGATGTCCAATTGTCATGATGTCCGCCGGGACTAGCGCGGGATCGGATTCGTAGGTGTCCCGTCGGAACATCGGCCTCGCGTGCCTTCGCTGGATCCTAAAAGCGCGATTTGGCGGCAATATCGGAATTCTCGAACGACACAAATTGTAGGCAAGATAAGGACGGTATTACCTGCAGACCCCCGCTCGAAAAGGGTCTCCGTTATTCCTTCGGTGTCCGCTCACCTGGTGACCTCCAGGAATGTTCTCCATCGAGACGAGACGCCAAAAAATTACAAGAACGATCGCTGTGGCCACCGATTTCCACCGCACTCGCGATGCAGCGCTCGCAGAAATCTTGATAATTATTTGAATGGACAGCACGTGGGACATCACACACACAAAAACACGAGATAACACGCTTTTGCGTGCGCTCCCGAGCGGGAGGACGCAGGACCCGCGTGATGTTAACGCGTAAGGGCCCTCAGGGCCTTGTGACGGACAGCAGCCTGCGGCTGTCACGTCACAGTGCGTACGTACATTTTCATTGTTACAAATGCGAATATAGATTAATATAAAGCAAAATATTTTTTTAATATTTAAAACTGCAAATACAATATAACAAAATATATAATATTTAAAAAAAAGTATAAAATATAAACTGCAATAATTATTTGCATAATTATATTATTTACACTATATGCATATAGCACACTGATAATAAAGATAATATAATTATATAATTTAATTTAATGAGTTTGAAAATACATTTACACGGATATATATATATATATATATATATATATATATATATATATATATATATACATTTTGCAGACGACACGGGCGAATAAGTTTAATATCAGTGTTGATAGACGGGTCG